>NW_008351640.1:4654682-4656487 GCF_000622305.1 Nannospalax galili | reverse complement strand
AAAAAAAATCGAAGTATGTTCTCCCTCATATGTGGATCCTAGAACCAGACTCTGATAAATAAGTATGCAACCAGACATAACTACAGAAACCAGGATAATGGAAAGGAAACAGGGGATAAAGGAAAAGTAATAATCTGAAAGAGAGATGCAGTAGGAAACAGGCCTTAATAAGGGAGATATGGATAAAAATTGCGTTAATTTAAGGGAGAGGGGAGGGAAGGGTATACAAGAAACCAAGGGCATAAAGGGAAAGAAGGAGCTCATATGCAACCAGACATAACTACAGAAACCAGGATAATGGAAAGGAAACAGGGGATAAAGGAAAAGTAATAATCTGAAAGAGAGATGCAGTAGGAAACAGGCCTTAATAAGGGAGATATGGATAAAAATTGCGTTAATTTAAGGGAGAGGGGAGGGAAGGGTATACAAGAAACCAAGGGCATAAAGGGAAAGAAGGAGCTCAAGAGAGGTAGGCCCACAGGAGAAGGGTATTATTATGGGAGAAAGGGGGGCAATGTGGGCACCTTAAAAGGGAAAACCATGATGGAGGGGTGAGACAATGCGAGAGATAAACAATGCCTATCTAGCTTTGGAAACCTGTGAGAACCATATTACTCCTACAACCTACTGACAAATTATATGTAGGAGATCAAGAAATATATGTCTAGGTAAGGTTTATCTGAGAACAACTGGTCTTTGCCCAAGATTTATCTACATGACACACAGTAATAAAATAGCAGACTGGTGGAACTAACTTTCTTGGGTGTTTAACAGACATACTTTGGGGTCTATAATAATTTGGTCAGAGGGACATAAAGGACACTTTTTGCTCCTTGCCCTCCTAGGCCAACTAGTTCCAGGGGACTATGAGCATCTCTCAAAATGTCCTATAATGGTGGTGGGTTACCTGTCCTTTTGATCACGGAGGCCAAGGTGACCACACCAGATGGACTTGATCCAGTGTCCAGTCTATAGAAGACACTTATAGTCTTAGAGGAGGGTCAACACAGAAGAATCATTTCCTCCATGCTTCCAAGTGAAGCCAACCATGGTCGAGCAGGACCTTTGACTTATCTTTACATAGGTGGAACTGGTAAAAGAAAGGAGCCAGGGGTTCCTCCCAAGCCCATGTGACCCCTGAGGAACAGATCCTTAAACTACCTTAAGATTAAAAGTAAATCAGTTTATCTGGACCAACTGTGTGGCCTTAAACACCAAAAAGGAAAGTATAACCAAAGATTAAATGGGCCAACATAATTTCATAAGTGTCCATATGTATAGCTAAAGGCTACATAACAAGCAACAATGCCAGACAAGTGATACCTTGAGTTGATAGCCAGGGTGGCCAAAGGGATTCGCAGATAGTAACTCAGCAGAGAACTCGGAAAATGAACAGCAGACCACAGTCTTACCCAAAGGAATATAGACAACTGATTACTGCTAGATGAAGAACAGCTGACCCTCCTAAAAGAAAGACCTCTAGATAGGCTGACTAGATTTATCAGAAAGGTAAGTAGTGGGGAATGGTTGGGGGTGCCGAGAACACAGCAGACAGTAGTAGGGATATCGGAATATAAGGGCTCTAGTGGGGGGAGGGAGGCTTTGCAACGGTGCTACCTGGGAAGTGGGTCTATAAAAAAAATTCTTCCAAGCATAAAAATTTGCTCCTTAATAACTAGTAGATGTGAAAAAACATTACCATTGAAATCTACCTGAGGACTTTATATCCATGCTCAGATGCTAAGGAGCTCAGAAAGTAACCGACTGTGACTAGTAACAATCAGATATATAGAGATTAGAAATGC
>NW_008351640.1:4644717-4654620 GCF_000622305.1 Nannospalax galili | reverse complement strand
ATAATGAAATGGAGATCTTTTTTAAAGGTTAAAACCTCCTTTAATTTTATGACTTACAGGGTTTATAATGACTAAAATATTGTATAACTGTAACAATTCAACTGTAAATCTAAAAATTTACATCCAATATTGAAAAAGATGCATCTTAGCTCAGAAAATTGTTATTGAATATGTCAATGCTGTTGTAATGAAATGCTTCTTCTAAGTATGTGGTTATTAAGTAAATAATAAACTGAAAAAAAACTACCTAGGCATTATTTATCTCTTGCATTGTATTGTCTAAACCTTCCACCATGGTTTCCCCATTTAAAGTGCTCTATTTTTTTCACATTTCTCCCTTAATAACACCCTTCTCCTATGGTCCCACCTCTCTTGAGCTCCTTCTTTCCCTTTATCCCCAAGGTTGCTTGTATAAACTTCCTCCCCCCTCCACTTAAAATGACTCAATTTTTATCCATATCTCCCTTATTAATGCCTATTTCCTACCATTCTTCTCTTTCACAATCCTTCTTTTTCTTTACCTCCCTGGTTCCTTTCCATTATCCTGGTCCCTGTATGTCTAGGTACATACTCACTTATAAGTATTTGGTGCTATGATCCACAAATGAGGGAGAACATACGTCGTTTTTATATTTGTTTGTTTTTCTGAGTCCGTTACTTCACTTAGTATAACAGTTTCTACTTACATCCATTTACCTGCAAATTTCATGATTTCATCTTTATTGCTGAGTAAAACTCCATCGTATAAATGAATCAAATTTTCATTATCCACTTGTCAGTTGAAGTACTCTTAGGTTGTTTCCATCTCTTAGCTATTGTGAAAAGAGCAGCAACAAACATGGATGTACAATTTTCTCTGCAATAGGATGAGTTCCTTGGGTATATGCCAAGGAGTGGTATAACTGGGTCAAATGGTAGGTTTATTTTTAGTTTTTTAAGGGTTCTCCATGCTGCTTTCTATAGGGGTTGAACATGTTTACAAACCCAGCATCAGTGGATGAGCATTCCCCTTTGCCCACATCCTCTCTAACATTTGGTATCATTTGTTATCTTGATCTTAGCTGGTCTGCTTGGGTAAGATGAAATCTTAAAGTGGTTTTAATTTACATTTCCCTAATTACTAGTGATGTTGAACATCTTTTAAGATGCTTCTTAGCAATCTTTACTTTTTCTTTTGAGAACTCTCTGTTCAGCTCCTTAGCCCATCTTTTAGTTGGGTTACTTCCTTTCTTGATTCTTTGTTTCTGAGTTCATTATATATTCTGGGTGGTAATCCTCTGTCAGATGTGTTGCTGGTGAAGATTTTCTCCTTTTGTGTGGGTTTTCTCTTCACTTTCTTTGTTGCTTCTTTTCATGTACAGAAGCTTTTTAGTTTAATGAGGTTCCGTTTTTTGATTCTTGACCTTGTTTCTTGAGCAATTGATGTCCAGTTTAGAAAATCCTTTCCTATACCTGTATCTTTAAGGTTATTGCCAATGTTTTCTTCTAACAGTTTCAGAGTTTCAGGCATCTAACTGAGGTGTTTGATCCATTTGGAGTTGACTTTTATGCAAGGTAAAAGATAGGGGTTTAGTTTCATTTTTCTACAGGTGAAGATCCAATTTTGCCAGCACCATTTGCTGAACATGCTGTCCTTTCTCCAGTAAATGTTCCTGGTCCATTTGTCAAATATCAGGTGGCTGAAATTACATGTACTCATAATTAGGTCTTCAATTTTGTTCCATTGATCTGTGGGTCTATTTTTGTGCCAGCACCATGTTGTTTTTATAACTATAGTTCTATACTACAGTTTAAAGTCTGGTATAGTAATCCCCCCAGCATTGCTCTTATTTCTCAAGGTTTCTTTGGCTATCTGAGATCTTTTGTGTTTCCATATGAATCTTAGGGTGTTTTTTTCCAACTCTGTGAATAATATCATGGGGATTTTTATTGGCATTGCATTGAATCTATAAATGGCTTTTAGTAGGATGATCATTTTCACAATATTAATTCTTCCAATCTATGAGCATGGGTGGTGTATCCTTCTTCTGATGGCTTCCTCCCCTCTTTCTTTAAAGATTTAAAAATTTCATTGTAGACATCATTAATGTCTTTGATCAGGTTTTTGTCAAGATTTTTTTTTTTCAGCTATCCTGAAAGGGAATTTTTCCATGTGCTCTTTCTTTGATTGCTTGTTATTGGTATATAGAAAGGTTACAGTATTTTGTAGATTAATTTTGTAACCTGCCACTTTACTGAATGTTAATAAATTCTAAGAGCTGTCTGGTGGCATTTGTGGCATCTCTTAGGTATAATATATCATCTCCAAAAAGGGATATTTTGGTCTCTTCTGTTCCAATTAGTACTCCTTTAGTTTTCTTCTCTTGTCTTATTGCTCTTGTAAGAGTTTCAAGCACTATGTTAAAAAGCAGTGGAGATAGTGGACAGCCTTGTCTGGTTCCTGATTTTAATGGGAATGCTTCCAGTTTTTCCTCATTTAGAATGATGTTGGCTGTGGGTTTCTTTCATATGGCTTTAATTATGTTGAAGTATGTTCCCTGCAGTCCAATTCCTTCTACGACTTTGAATATACATGTATGTGGGATTTTGTTAGAGGCCTTCTCTGCATCTATTGAGATGACCATGTGGTTTTTGTCTTTGAGTCTATATATAAGATTTATGACATTTATTGAATTATGTATATTGAACCATCCCTGCATCTCTGGAATAAAGTCGAATTGATCCTAGTGGATGAATTTTTGATGTGTGTCTGTATGTGGTTTGCAAGTATTTTGTTGAGAATTTTTCCTTTTTGGTTGCATCTTTACCTGGCTTTGGTATTAGTGTTATGCTGGCTTCATAGAAAGAAATTGGAAATTCTCCCTCCAGTTCTATCTTTTTGAATAAATTTAGTAGTGTTAGATGTAGATCTTCTTTAAATGTCTGTCAGAATTCTGTTAGAATTCTGTAAATCCATCAGGTCCTGGACTTTTTTTTAACTGGGAGGTTTGTATTAAAGTTTCAATTTCCTTATGTGTTATGGGTATGTTTAAGCTGCTAATCTCTTCTTGGTTTAGTTTTGGGTGGTTCCCATGCTTTTAGATACCTGTCCATTTCTTTTATGTTTTCAAACTTAGAAGCATATGTTTTTAAAGTATTTCCTTATAGTGTTCTGGATCTTTTTGTTTTCTGTTGTGATGTTTCCCCTTTCATCTCCGATTTTGTTGATTTGGAGGTGCTCTTTCTTTCTTTTGGTTAACTGGACCAGCGGTCAGTCAATCTTGTTTATCTTTTCAAAGAATCAGCTCTTGGATTCGTTGATTCTTTGTATCGTTTTCTTTGTTTCTATTTCATTAATTTCTCCTCTGATTTTTGTTATTTCTTCTTGTCTGCTGGGTTTGGGTTTTATTTGCCATTGCTTTTCACGTGGCTTGAGTTGCAATTTTAAGTCACTTACTTGTATTCATTCTGAAATTTTAATATAGGGACTTTGAGCTATAAACTTCCTTCTAAGGACTGCTTTCAACATAACCCAGAGGTTTTGTTGTGTTGTATTGTCCTTTTCATTTAGTTCCAGGAATACTTTTAGTTTCTTTCTTAATTTCTCCTTTGACCCATTCATCATTCAGGAGTGTGTTATTTAATATCCATGTGTTCATATAGCTACTAAGGCTTCTTTTGATGTTGATTCTAAACTTTATTTGATAGAATAATGCATGGAATTATTCAAATCTTTTTGAATTTCTTGGGGTTTGTTTCTTGCCCCAGTATATGGTCAATTTTGGAGAAAGTTACATGGGGTGCTGTATAGAAAGCGTATTCTTTGCTGTTAGAGTGGAACATTTGGTAGATGTCTGTTAGGCCCATTTGATGTATGGTATTGTTTCAGAGTTAGGATTAATCTTGTCTCAAAGTCTGTAGTACTGATTTTATGAAGTTGGGTGCACCAGAGTTTGGAGAATATATGTTCATGATTGAAATGTCTTCTTGGTCAGTTGTTCCTTTACTAAGAATGAAGTGGTCGTCTTTATCTCTTCTGATTAGTTCTAGTTTAAAGACTATTTTGTCAGATATTAGAATTGCAATGCCTGATTTTTTTCTCAGCACCATTCTCTTGATATATTTTTTCCATCCTTTCACCTTAAGGTAGTGCCTGTCCTTGAAAGTGAGATGAGTTTCTTGTGCAAGAAAAAAAGATGAGTTTTGTTTCACAATCCATTCAAGTAGTCTATGTCTATGGAATAGGGAGCTCAGTCCATTGATATTTAAAGTTATTAATGAAAGATGTGTAATGAGTGCTGTCATTTTTATTTCTGTTCACATTCTTGGTGTAGCTGTGCATTTCCAGTTATACCTTCATTAAGTTCCTATCTGTATAGTCATTCCTTTCTTCACCTCTTTGTATTGCTTCAAGAACTCTCTGAAGGGCTGGTTTTGTGGACAGAAATTCTTTCAGCCTATTTATGTCATAGAAGATTTTACTTTCCCCTTCAACTATAATAGACATTTTGGCTAGTTAAAGTAATCTGTGTTGGCATCTGTGGCCTTTTAGAACTGGGAATACTTTGGTCCAGGCTTTTTTGGCTTTCATAGTTTGCACTGAAAAGTCAGCTGTAATTCTGATGTGTTTTCTGTTATATGTGACTTACTGTGTTTCTTTTGCAGCTTTCAGTATTGTCCCTTTTTTCCGTGCGTTTAGTGTTTTTACTATGATGTGCCTTGGATTTTTTTTTTTTTTTTTTTTTTTTTTTTTTTACTGTGATGTGCCATAGAGAGTTTCTCTTCTGGTCCTGTCTTTTTGGTATTCTATATATTTCTTGTATTCATATGGGCATGTCTTTCTTTAATTGTAGGAATTTTTTTTCTACAATGTTGTTGAAGATCTGGTCCATATTATTATCCTGAGATTCTTTTCCTTCCTGTCTGCCTTTTATTCATAAGTTTGGTCTTTTTATGGTGTCACACAATTCCTGCATATTCCGTTCTTTTTTTTTTTCTTAAATTTTTCATAGTCTTTGCTTGAGCGGTCTGATTCTTTCACTTTGTCTTCCAGTCTTGCTATTCTGTTTTCCATTTCATTCATCTTATTGGTGCGGCTTTCTCTTGTCTTTTCTAATTGGCTTACTGTGTTTCACTTCCTTCTTCATTTCATCCTGAGCATTCTTCAATACTCCTAATTCTTTTCTGAGTTCATTCAAAAGTTTATCCCTATCTTTTTTCAGTTCTTTCTGTTCTTTCCTTGTGTGTTCTTTAAATTCACTGAATTCTTTTATCGTGTTTTAATTGTTCTTTGAGTTCTATGCCCTGTGTTTTCTTTAGGGAGTTCTCATTGTACTCCTCCAGAAGACTGATGGTACATGGTGGGGATATATTATTTTGGCTTTTCATGTTATTATTTTTTCTCTGTAACTTTGACATGTGGATTTCTTTTGTAGATTCTGGTTCTTGTGTGAGACTGAAGCCTTTCTTTGTGCATTTTGGTCTGCTTCTTTTTGTAAACTTTAGGTGCCTTCATGGTCTACTTGTTGAGCATGAAAACCTGGTTGGCCTAGGCTTCAGGTTCTCTCTTTTGATTTTATACAGGAATGGCCAAATTGCTTTCTTATTGCTACTCAGGAGTCCCCAGAGAGGCCCAAGTCGAATGAGGATCAGATGCTCTTAGGCTTTCTCCTAAGGTCTGGATCCCTCCAAGAATGATGCTGGCCTTAGGAATTTGAGGGCTCTGCTGGCCTGGGAGCAGGGCCCAGGAAAGATGCTGGCCCCCCAGGATGCAAAGGGAAGTGGGTGAGAGAGGAGGCCCAATGGCACCTGGGGACTACAGGGAGGAATTAGGTTGGTCTGAATGCAAAGGGTCTGGAAGCATTGGGGATTCTGGGCCAAAAGCTCAGTCCACATGTCTGGGGTATCACAACAAGAGAAGATCAGTGCCCCTGCTAGGATGAGAGATGGCGTGGGGGAGCAAGGAGAGATAAGGCACAGTGAGTGCAGCCAAACTTACCCAGGTAAGCTCCTGACTCCAGGAAGCTGTGGGGCTGGGAAGCCCAGAGATGCGAAAGGGCACCTCTTGTCTTTTTTAAACCGTTCATTTTTATGTTTATGTTTTACTCCTTCCAAATTATAGGCAGATGTTTATAATCATGTTTTTATTTTTAAGTATAATTTCATGGCAATTATGTATCTTTCTAGATCTTTTTCTAATGGTTAGCTCATAAGTTAGGATTATTATATTTTCATATTTGAATCCCTGGTTATTTTTACCAGGATGTCAAAGACTGTTTTTTATGCTTTAGGTAATGAATTTTGTTATATTTTTTTCAAGTAATATTATTGACCCTTTTTTCCTGACACATAAGTAGATTTAAAATTTTGTATCTTACTTTTAGGTTTTATTTAGAGTAAGTAAAGGGAAAATCTTATTCTAGGACTAATGAAGTCTCATTATTAGGTCACACTTTTCTGAGTGCTTCACTCCAGTCCCAAGAACTAGGAGAACTTCCTACTCAATTGTAGGAAACATGAACTATTTCATAGCCATGTTAGCTTTGGACATTATTCTTTGCACTTCTCTCTGGTTAATTATTTATTATGTATTTCCTGTGGTGCTTATACAGATTGGCAATCTGTCAAAGACTTGAAGAGACCGTGTCTCTCTCTCAGGTTTACTGTTGGTAAATCCTTTTCATCCTCTGTGATCTGCCCCCCAAATGTAGTCACCTTGTCCTGTCTACTCTACTCTCTGTTCCTCAGCAGTGGAATGCATCCAGGCTTTGTTTGAAATTTATTTTTCTTAACTGTATCTGGGAATTCCTCAGCATTTTTCATGTATCACAGTTACCCAATCTGTCGTCCAGTGTCTAAAATCTTTTCTTACATATATCTCACCTAGGTTTTCTAGTTGTTTCTTGCAGAAAGTAGTCCTGCAAGAAATATGTAAATATATAGTTTAATCCTGTATGAAACAATTATTCATGAGGAAAAAATGTAATTTAGTGTGTATGTTAATGAATAAATCAATATTGTCTCATACTCAAGATTTGGTAGTTTATACTACGTTATTTTTTTATTTTCAGAGGAAATTTACTCCAATTAGACATTTTGTGCTGTGTAACTAATTTTTCTAATATTGCCCACATTATGCAGTTTTTAACCAAACCTTACAACTTGATACCCTGGAGGTTCTAAAAATTGTTGAACTTTGTCATCTTGGTGGTGCATGCCTTTAATCCCAGCAATTGGGAAGCAGAGGCAGGCAGATTGCTGTAGTTCAAGGCCCGTCTGGTCTACATATTGAGTTCCAGTAGAGCTGGGGCTACAGGGAGACCCTGTTTCAAAAAGACCAAAACAAAACAAAACAAAACAAAAAAAACCCTAAATGACAGTATTTACAATTATAAGCACAAATAAGGAAAAAAAAAACTTTCTACTGTACTCACACTATATATTTTGGAATACCACACTCTGATGTGTGATTTTTTTTTTTTTTTAACACCAAGTCAGTCTCCAGACTGTTGTAAAGACTAACTTTGTGTCTTAAATCTCAAATCAATTCTGAAACTCTCTACATGCAGGTAGTGTACACCCCACAAGTTAAGGTCTATACTGGCAGCTGGCTTCAGATGCTAATCACAAGCCCAGTACTGCTGTTTCTGGTTGACCAGCTATATAGAAGAGATCATATGCCTGTCTAATGTTAATAATGTTCCTTAGAATGGCTCAACAACCTCAAAAAATTAGCTTATTAGGTAGTTGATTTATTATGACTGGGAATATTCAGATTATTATGACTGGTAAAACTAGTTTAAAGAAGAGATACACAGCAAAAGGTATGGAGGAATGGCACAGAAATCCCACAATTCCTCTAGGTATGATTGCTCCTAGAGATTCCAAGATTTTCCCAGGCTAAGAATGATCTGAGCCCTGTTTTAAATTGTTGTAGAAGCTTCATTATATAGGCACTACTAGATAAATCATCACCCATTGATAGTCAACTCAACATTCACCTCCTCTCCCTCTTAAAACCACAAAATGTAGGGAGCATCTTAAATTTCTAACAATCTGATTGTGTAGTTTTCTGCCTTAACATGTAGTCACCATGCTGACGCCAGTCAAGGGCCTTCAGCCATTGAAGAAACACTGTTTCAAGTGGAAGTTATTAGCTCTTTGATTAGTTTTCCTATGGTAGCTCACATTATTGTAAAATATACTCAGCAATTTAGAGATTCCAATTATGCTGAGTTATTATGTACCTAGAAAAGTGTGAAAATTAAACACACACACACATACACACACACACACACGTATATACCTTTGGTGCATGCACATGTGTATATGAGACTATACTTTCTGGTATGTGCACATGTGAGTACATCTGGAGATCATACGTCAAATTTAGGTGTTGGTTTTCAGAAACAATCAACCTTATTTTTTAATATGGTGACTTTCATTGGTCTGGGGTTTGTTAATTTTACTATTTTACTAGGCTGTCTGGCCAGCAAGCTCCAGAAATCATGGGTCTCCACTTTCCTGGTGTTTGAATTACAAACTTGCACCACCATGCCTTACTTTTTACACATAGGTGTTGGGGTCGTTTGAAGTCCTGTTGCTTACAAGATATTTTACCAAGTGAGTAATCTCCCTATTCCCTATATTTCTTAAACAACTCAGTATTTCTGAAGGATCTTCAAAACATCAAATATTTCATAAAATGTACAAATTGGCAATGTGACTTCAAGGTCAGTTTTCCAGGAGTAAGTGATAGACCTGAATATTTATGCTGAGATCTTTTAAAATGTTCCCCTATGTGCCCCCCATCCATTTACTGCAGGCATCTGCAGTCGGAAATCTTCAATAATATCAAAACCCAGCTGGAGGAAACTTAATCAAACAGCCAGTCAATTTTAAAATTAAAAAATAAAGTAAAACACCTCTAGCCTTAAAAATTACTGCCATTAATCAGTGGTAGGAACAGCAGCCAACAATAAATTAATCTAAAGCACCAATGGTAAAGACCAAAGTTTATGACCCCATACAGAGAGATTTCTCCTGGAATGATCTCACTTACAGCAAAAGAATGTGCCATTTGCCTTAGGACTTGAAAAGAAATGTAAATAAATAAATAAATAAATAAATAAATAATAAATAGCAACAGAAAGCATTAGAGGAAAATTACCATCTTAAATACATTCCTACAAATGTCAGAAATGAACTAACTTATAAAAGATATTACCTGTTAATTGGAAAGTCACAGAGCAGATGGAACCAATTAATCTACAATTACAGAATCACCACAATCCAAACAAAAATAATTAACTCATTTGCAAGATATGATTTATTTTTTTTAGTTTGGTAATTTTTTTTAATTAGAAGAAGCATTTAATTATGACAGCATTAACCTATTCATTAACATTTTTCTGAGCTAGGGTATATCTCTTTCAAAATTGGCTGTACAGATCCTCAAACGACCTCAAGAGTGAAAAAAAATCAGTTTATGTGGTCCAATGGTATTTCCTCAAACACCCAAAAGCGAAGTATAACCAAAGATTAAAGGGGCCAATATAATTTATAAGAGCACACATAAATATAACTAAAAGTTACTTGACAAACAGCAAAGACAGACAGGCGATACCTTCAGTCGAGTTCTTGGCCAGATAGATAAAAGCTCTTCCCGACAGTAACCCAACATACTACTGGAAACATGAACAGCAGACCCCAATTCTATCCAAAGGAATACTGACAATGGTTTGCCATAGATGAGGAACAGCTGACCCTCCTGGAACAGGGACCTCTGGCTGACTAGAATTACCAGAAGGGCAGACAGGGGGAATCGATGAGGGTGCTGACAGGGATGGCAGAGTATGGAGCCTCTAGTGGGAGAGGAAGGCTGACGAGTTTGTATTCATGCTCAGATGCCGAGGAGCTCAGAAG
>NW_008351640.1:4643850-4644667 GCF_000622305.1 Nannospalax galili | reverse complement strand
CATGGGCTTGGGAGGAGCCCCTGGCTCTTTCTTTTACCAGTTCCATCTATGTGAAGATAAATCAAAGGTCCTGCTCAACCATTGTTGGCTTCTCTTGGAAGCATGGAGGATGTGATTCCTCCCTGTTGACTCTCCCCTTTGTAGACTGGATACTTTTTCAAGTCCATCTGGTGGGGTCTCCTTGACCTCCTTTCAAGAGGTCCTGCTCAACCATTGTTGGCTTCTCTTGGAAGCATGGAGGAAATGATTCCTCCCTGTTGACTCTCCCCTTTGTAGACTGGATACTTTTTCAAGTCCATCTGGTGGGGTCTCCTTGACCTCCTTGATCAAGAGGTCAGATGACCCACCACCATTACAGGACATTTTGCGAGATGCTATTAGTCCCTGGGAACTAATCGACCTAGGAGGGCAAGGAGCAAAATGTGTCCTTTGTGTCCCTATGAACCAATTAGTATAGATTTCGAGGTATGTCTATTAGACATCCAAGAAGGTTAGTTCCACCATTCTGGCATTTTTTAATTACTGTGTGTCATGCAGATAAATCTTGGGTAATGACCAGTTGGTCTCAAATAATCCTTATCTAGAGATATATTTCTTCATCTGTTATACATAATTTGTCAGTAGATTGTAGGAATAATATGATTCCCTCTGGTTTTCTTGACTAGCTAGGCATTGTTTCTCTCTTGTATCATCTCCCCCCGCTATCATGGTTTTCCCACTTAAGGTGCCCCCACTTCCCCCCCTTTCTTCCTTACTAATACCCTTGCTCCTATGATCCTACCTCTGTTGAGCTTCTTCTTTCTCCTTATCCCCTAGG
>NW_008351640.1:4642133-4643152 GCF_000622305.1 Nannospalax galili | reverse complement strand
CTTAGCCGTCATTATTTCTTCCTTTGAGAACTCTGTTCAGCTCCTTAGCCCATCTTTCAATTGGGTTGCTTCTTGACTTGGTTCTCTGTTTTTTAAGTTCATTATATATTCTGGTAATTAAACCTCTTTCAGATGTGTCACTGGTGAATATTTTCTCCCATTCTGTGGGTTTTCTGTTTGTTTCCTTGGTTGTCTCCTTTGATGTACAGAAGCTTTTTAGTTTAATGAGGTCCCACTTGTTAATTCTTGCCCTTGTTTCCTGGGGTATTGGTGTCCAGTTTAGAAAGTCCTTTCCTACACCAATATCTTGTAGGTTTTTCCCAATGTTTTCTTCTAAGAGTTTCAGAGTTTCAGGCTTTACATTGAGGTCTTTGAGCCATTTGGAATTGACTTTTGTGCAGGGTGAAAGATAGGGGTTTAGTTTCATTCTTCTACAAGTGGAGATCCAGTTTTGCCAGCACCATTTGCTAAACATGCTTTCTTTCCTTCAGTTAATGTTCTTGGCCCCTTTGTCAAATATCAGGTGGCTAATATTGC
Organism: Nannospalax galili; assembly: GCF_000622305.1. NCBI lineage: Eukaryota > Metazoa > Chordata > Mammalia > Rodentia > Spalacidae > Nannospalax > Nannospalax galili. The sequence goes on along the minus strand of NW_008351640.1, from coordinate 4,642,615 downwards.
AATTACTCATATTTGGGACTTTAATTTTGTTCCATTGGTCTATGGGTATATTTTTATGCCAGTACCATATTGATTTTATGACTATAGCTCTGCAGTAGAGCTTAAAATCTGGTATAGTAATCCCCCCAGCATTGCTCTTAGTTCTCACTGTTGTTTTGGCTATCCGGGGTCTCTTGTGCTTCCATATGAATCTTAGGATAGTTTTTTCCAATTCTGTGAAAAATGTCATGGGGATTTTGATTGGCATTGCATTGAATCTATATATGACTCCTCGTAGGATGGTCATTTTCAAAATATTAATTCTGCCAATCCATGAGCATGGGAGGTCCTTCCATCTTCTGATGTCTATCTCAATTTCTTTCTTTAAAGAGTTAAAATTTTCCTTGTAGAGCTCTTTAATGTCTTTGTTCAGGTTTATTCCAAGATATATATATATATTTTTTTGTGGCTATTGTAAATGGGAGGGTTTCCCTTTGCTCTTC
>NW_008351640.1:4639822-4640048 GCF_000622305.1 Nannospalax galili | reverse complement strand
TTGAGATTGTGTCTCTCCTTGAAAGTGAGATGAGTTTCTTGCAGACAACAAAAAGATGGGTTTTGTTTCTTAATCCATTCATATAGTCTGTGTCTTTTGACTGGGGATTTCAGTTCGTTAATGTTTAAAGTTATGAATGAAAGATGAGTATTGAATCCGGTCATTTTTTTTGTTCTTGTTTATATTCTTGCTATAGCTGTCCTTTTACACTGTTATTCCCTCGTTG
>NW_008351640.1:4639010-4639330 GCF_000622305.1 Nannospalax galili | reverse complement strand
TGCCATTGTCTTGGGATTCTTCTCCTTCCTGTATGCCTATGTTTCGCAAGTTTGGTCTTTTTATGGTATCACTCAATTCCTGCATATTCCATTCTTGTGATTTCTTAAATTTTTCATAGTCTTTGCTTGAGTAGTCCAGTTTGTCCACTTCATCTTTCAGTCTTGATACTCTGTTTTCCATTTTGTTCATCCTGTTGGTGACGCTTTCTCCTCTCATTTCTAATTGGCTTACTGAGTGTTTCACTTTCTTCTTCATTTCAGCCTGAGTATTCTTCAATATTTCTAACTCTTTTCTGAATTCAGAAGTTTATCCCTATCAT
>NW_008351640.1:4636914-4638823 GCF_000622305.1 Nannospalax galili | reverse complement strand
TGATTTTGACATGTGAATTTCTTTTGTAGTTTCTGACTCTTGTGTGATTATCAGGCTTTCAAGTTTAGTTCTACTTCTTTTTTATGAACTTTATGTGTGTTTGTGGTTTACTTTTTGGGAATGAAAAGCTGGTTCCTCTAAACTTCTGGTCATTCTTTTGATTTTATATTAAAGTTGCCAAATTGCTTTTATCTTCTTGATTTCCCACAGAGGCCCAAGTCAGATGAGCATCCGATACTCTCAGGCTTTCTCCTAAGGTCTGGATCCCTCCAGGAAAGACTTTTGGGTCAGGAATTTGGGGGTTTTGGGATGCAAAGGCAGATGGGGTGGGAAGAAGCCCCAAGATTTCCCAGGGAGTGGATTGAGTAGCTGGGTTTTACTGGATGCAAAAGATCAGGGAGAGGAAAGGTAAGCCTCGGAGCCCCAGAAAGAGGCTGTCAGCCCCAGAAAGAGGCTGGCGGGTGTTGCAGGATCAGGGAAGTAGAGGGAGGTGAGTGTGGGCCCAGGTCCAGAAGCAGTGCTCCTGCGGCCCAAGGAAGGCACTAAGTTGGTCTGGGTGAAAAGGATCAGGAAGCAGTATTGGTTCCCCAGGTGTCTGGGGCCCCAAGACTAGGAATGGCACAGGGCCCAAACTAGGAGTATTGAACAGCGGGGGACATGGAAGGGTGAATGAGGCTGGGGGAGTCAAGGCTCAGAGGGCCGCACCATACACTTGGCCCAAGAGGCCTGAGGATAGGAGCGCAGGTTAGGAGAGTTAGCCAGTGGTGCAGGTCCCGGGAAGCAGAGAGAGGCGAGGGTGGGGCCTGGTCCAGAAGCAGTGCTCTTGAGCCCAAGGAAGGCACTATGTTGGTCTGGGTGAAAAGGATCAGGAAGCATTATTGGTTCCCCAGGTGTCTGGAGACCCAAGACTAGGCATGACACAGGGCCCAAACTAGGAGTAGAGAACAGCAGGGGAGATGGAAGGGTGAATGTGGCTGGGGGAGTCAAGGCACAGAGGGCTGCATGATAGACTTACCCCGAGAGGCCTGAGGATAGGAAAGCAGGCTAGGACAGTTAGTCGGTGAGATATGATTTTTTTTTAAACAAAAGCTCATCCTCACATCTCTAAAATTGGGCAACAGACAGAGCCTTGCATAGATGCAGAGTGTTTTAAGCCTTCCCTGGTAGAGTTAAGGACCATTGCCCAGTCTACAAAGAAGAGGGTAAACACCGAGGAATCATTTCCTCCATGCTTCCAAGTGAAGCCAGCCATGGTTGTTGAGCAGGAACTTTGACTTCTCTTCATATAGATGGAACTGGTAAAATGTAGGCCTAAGGAGCCAGGGGCTCCTCCCAAGCCCATGTGACCCCTGAGGAACAGAGCCTCAAACAACCTTAAAAGTAAAAATAAATTGGTTTATTTGGGCCAATTTTATGGTCTTAAACACCCAAAAGGAAAGTATAAACAAAGAGTAAAGTGATCAGTATATTTTGTAAGAGTCCATGTATATAGCTAAAGGCTACATAACAAGAAATGATGCCAGACAGGAGATACCTTCCTTTACGTTGTTGACCAGGGTGGCCCAAGAGATTCCCAGACAGTATCAGCACAGAACTAGGAAAATGAAGAGCAGACCCCAATCTTATCTAAAGGAATGTTGGCAACTGATTGCTGCTAGATGAGGAAGTGCTGAACTTCCTAAAACAAGGGACTCTAGATAGGCTGACTAGACTCAGCAGATGGACTTGCACTGGGGAACAGCTGGGGGCACTGACAATACAGTGGACACAATAACAGGGATGACAGAATATATGGGTGCCAGTGGAGGGGAAGAGGGCTCTGGGAGGGTGCTTTTTGGGATGTGGATTTATAAATGAATAAGATTGGGATGTTCTGTATTAAATACAGAAAAAATTAAAAAATTATATA
>NW_008351640.1:4596303-4636851 GCF_000622305.1 Nannospalax galili | reverse complement strand
TATTACTGTGCAGGCTTGATTTCTAAAGAATTCAGGGGTAAAGTAAGTTAAGATCACTGTTGTACAGGATTGTCCTGGGACAGACATATGCCATCTTCCTGAACTTACCTGTGCCCACAGGTCTAAGATCATCACAGCTGCTGACTGCTCCAGCCCCATTACGGAAGAGGGGCAGAGAGAGTCACAAGACCCTGGCCTGAGAGATGAGTCATACCTCCCAATGAGTAGTTTGGCCCTAATTGCACATGGCCTGGGGGAGGGGCTAGAGTATTTGGGCTTCAGAAAATTATGGAAGGGTCTCTCCATTTTGTGCAGCTATGGGGAAGTCATTGATGGTTGAGTAAAGACCATTGGGGAATGGTCTTTACACTGGGGAATGGAGAGGGGAGTCACAAAAATCCTGTAAGTAAACCCTCATCCTATGTGTTGCAAGAAAACTCAATAAACTCATTGGTTTCTCAGAGTGCATTTTGTTGGGACCAAATGGGAAGGGAATGATATGTTTTACATACACCCTTTCAAGGAATTTTAGCCTCAACCACTTAATTCGGAATGTTTATCTCCTACACAGGAGGAACTACACTAGGTGCTGATTATATAATATTGATCAAAGAAAGTTAAGGATTTATCCATCATGGGTTTTGCATTTACTATAAACAAAATATCGTATCATCCAAATAAATTACAAATATAAGTTGTAAGTCACAGTTCTAAGTGGGTTTACCTGACATGTGTGACACTGAATGATAGAGAGTCACATAAATTAGGGGCACCAATAAAGATAAAGGGGTTCCAGAAATCACCTGTTGGGATAAAAATTTTGGAAGGGAAAAGTCTTTAGGAAGAGAAATTCCAGATAATTTTTCTGCTGTCTAAAGCCTTTACAGTGAATATTAACACTGTAATGGTGATCAGTAAAAACAGTATTTGAAATACAGAAAGCATAAGGATGCATACTTGTATGGTTGCGATTATGGCATAGGGTCTTTTGAGATTCATCACAAAAATCATTTTCTTTTCCTATAAGTATGAAATATCAGTGAAAGATCTCAGGGACTATAGAATGCAGAGACTGAAGTGGTTTGATTTTGCTTAAATGAGATCATTCAAGCCTGAATGATGCAATGGCCTAAGGGACTCTGAAGTTATAGGTTACATGTTTTCTAAACCATGTTTTTCCACATTGATATCCTCCACTTTGAATTGTGTCTCACCTAGGTTTATTTCCTTTATTTTCAAATACGTTCTCCTCTTTCTTGGTGTAGTCCAGATGAAGTGATTTTTTTTTTCTTCTTCATGCAGCTACCTACAACGTCTTAAAAAATCTGGGATTCAGTTTAAGTACACATATGTTTAAAATTAAGTCACAACAAATAATAAATAAAATTTTTTAAAAAGTTAAAGAGCCTGGAGTAATTGCTCAGTGGTTAAGAACAATGGGTGTTCTTGCAGAAGACTTGGGTTTGAATTCTAGCACCCACATGGCAACTAACAACTGTCTGTAACTCCAGTTCCAGGGGATCTGAAAGTATCTTCTGTCCTCCGTGGGCATTGCACGACATGGGTGCACTTACCTACATGCAGGTATAACATGCATACACATAAAAATAATAAATTTTTTAAAAAATTATGTCACAACATTTAGGAAGATGCCCCACGTCTTCCATTGTCCAACCAGATGTCAGCATTCCCACTCTGTCTTTGACTTCTCCTTCCATCTGCCTTGGTTTCAGCATCATTAAACTCCTTGTTATTCTTGGGGCACATTAGGCTTTTCTTTCATAGTTTCATAAATTTTAATGTATTCTTTATAGAATGCCCTTTATTTGTCCTCTGGCAGATAAGATCTTGACTATGCTTCTATTTTTGTATCTCAGTACAACTTGCTATTTTGTCACCCTAGTATATTCTACTTAATTTTCTTTTCTTTCTTGCACAAGGTTCATGTATTTGTGTGAGCATGTACATCTCATGTGGGGGTATGAGCATGAGTCTGTGGGTGCATATGCACACTTCTGAAGGCCAGAATTCAATGTCACTTTTCTTCCCCAATCACTCTCTATCATATTTTTTTGTGATGAATTCTTTTACTGACCCTCAAGTGTACTGGCTAGTGAGTCCCAAGATCCTCCTGTCTCTGTCTCCCTAGCACTAAGATTACAGGTACACTTTATGGCAACAGGTATTTTACATCGGTACTAGGAATCCAAATTCAAATCCTCATGGCTGTGTGGCAGTCACTTTACTATGTATGGTTCAAGTCTTGAGTCTTCCCATTTCATGTGAGAACCTTAGATGCTGTGACAATAGTATAGCCTTTACTGTTAGTATCTAAAAAACTCATCATTATGTCTTCAAAACAGCCATGTTTTAGCAGATATCTTTTCTATTATTTTTGTGTTCATCTTCTTAGCAAGATCAGAACTGGGCATAACCCATTATGATGTCAACAAACAAAAAAATTGGAGCTCACAGAGCATAAGTAAATTGTGAACATTTCTGAAAATGAGTAACAAGCTCAGGCAAGAAAAAAAAATGTTGTCAAGGTAAAGAATATCCCATTTTCTAAGTGGCAAATTATATCCTGAAATACGGTCACAGATAACCATAAGATTTATGTACTTTGTGCTCTGGGACCAGGTAATCAAACAAAGATATTTAGGAAAGAAAATACTTGACAAAGCAAAGAGACAAACTCATCTGTATAAACAGGAAAATGACAGGCAGGAGTGTCAATATAACCATGTATGTATAACTCCAGATCTGGCAATCTCCCAGACAACCTGCAAACCCTCATCATAACAACTACAACCTGAGCAAAGTGGGTTCTACTCTGTCTGGGAAGCTTACTCTACATAGTCTCTATAAACATGGTTTTACAGGTGTCTGTTACTTAATGCTATGTGGGAAATCTACCAGTCTCTAGGGTTAGTTCTTTCTTCACTCCTCTTGGGAACAAGGAGTAGAAAGGGGGGGAGGAGAAAAGATAGAAAGAAAGAAACAATTGTCATAACTGATAAATTCCCATGTAGAAAGTACTGAAAATGTACCCTTTGGGACTGACAAAGCTTAGTCAGTAAAGAACTTGTCATGCATGTCCAAGTACCAAAGGTCAGATCTTTAGAACCACGTAAAGAGCTGTGCATGATGCACACACAAGCAATCCCAAAACTGAGAAGAGAAGTTGGATCCCTGGAACTTTCTAGCAAGACACCCTAGCCTACTTGGCAAGTTCCAGGCCAACAAGAGACTCTCGAATAGAAAAACAAAAACCAAAAGCACGAAAATGAATGGCACCTGGGAAACAACACCCCAAGTTGTTCTCTGAACACACACATACACACACACATACACACATGCATACACATGTACACACACACCCTCAAATAGGTGTGCCCATGTGGAGATGAAAAGCACAATAAAGAAAAATCCACCCTAAGGGTATTTTCATTAGATGGAATATGAATCAATATTAGCTATGCAATATGTCTAAATATGGTGCATACCCTAATTTCATTAAGAGATGGGTGACTGATGATCTATCCCTCAAACACATCACCAATATGTATGGAGTTTAAGGTGTTGGGATAAACTGAGATGAACTTCAGGGCTTAATAGCTTGGTATCTAAATGTTCTGTTTTTATGTTTTCAAAAAGTAGATGTCTCAAAATGGAATCTTAAAATAATTAAGTTTTCTGTTCCATAAGATCCATCTCCAATATTCTTCTTTATCCCTAGAAACAAAACCAGCCAGTATCAACACAGTCTAAGCTAGAAAGTGCAATCTTGACTCAAAAAAGAAAACTTCGAAAGGACCATACTCAACATGGCTGTTAACTCAAAATGGTTATTCCATTGCCAAAACACATTTTCTTTGAAACAACAGAATAAAAAAGAGCCTGTCCACCATGTGACATTGGTCTGCTGAGCCACATAAGGACAAAGGGGAAATGCAACCATCCTGTAGACCACCCCTTGGAAAAAAATTAACATCCTAAGACTTCTGAGAGCAAGGTCAGTCATACAAACTTTTGTGCAGGCAGGGATGGAGTGACATTTTCCTTAGTGTCTTGGTGTCTGTGTTTAGAGAGTGAATAAATTATTTATGCTATGTAGGTACAAATCTTTGCTCCCATGAACCCAGGCTCAGTTTCCACCTAACACCTGCTACTAAACAAATTGTAAAATGTGGCAAATGTGTGGCAATGTGAGTAGAGTGAGTCTAGAACACTATACTGGCGGGAATAGTGTAAGATATGGAGCACTTAAATATAATTTAGGATTTAGCATTTTATCAAAATCAGTATGATACCTAATTCTAATATTTATACCTGCAGTTCTTTAATAAGTGACTGAAACAGTTATTTGTAATGAAATGAGTTGCCAACCATCTTTACAAGAGTACTGAAGAAGTACTAGAATTTAAAATAAGTGTGGCTGATAGAATTTACTAACTAAAATCTGTTATTATGCCCTGTTTGAACATGTTCCATGGGCTATCCTTAGAGAAGTGGTTGTCAAATATTAATATATATCCAAAGAATCTATGGATTTTGTTAAACTATAAATTTGGATGTTTAATATTTGATGGCATGCTTGGAGTTGTGTTATTGGTATGAAGTAACAGAAGACATTCCATCTACTGACTTTATTTAAGAATTATAATTGGGGAAGAGCCACCAGTATGCTAGGAATGCATCACAGTGGTATTTCTCTGAAGGCTGGAGCTGAAAGGGACAGGTGCTGCCCTGTAAATGGTATCTGTGATGTTACAGAAAAAAACGAAGATACCAGAATGACAGACTAAACCTCAGTGAATCTGTCATGAGGTAGAATGGATTGAGTTGCCTTGACTAAGATGATAACTAATAGATAATAATGTATCTATGAACAAGCTGTGTTAGTAAGCAGCTGTGGCATTGTTGGATTCAAATAAGTGAGATAAAATAGGAGACAAAGAAGGGAGAATGTAGAGGAAGGGGTTAAGAAGGAAAGACCATGAGAGGGAAACAGAGTAAGGGAAAAGGTAAGGAGGAATGGAAGAAGAGAAGGAGGAAGCAATGGATAGAGGGACAGAGGGAAAGAAAAATTGAGTCACGGCTATCCATGGGAAATGGAAAATCACTTGCTCTAAACCAGTTTCAAATCTAAAGCTGTTGAGTTCTAGATTCCATTGATTTAAAGGAAGTTGGATTAATTCAAGAAATCTGAAATACAATTGAAAGCATATACAAAAAAGACATCTTCAGTTCTTCTACACAATGGCAGCACCAGTATGTGAGCTAGAGGAGGTAAGTACCCCAAAATTTGTATTTTAAATTAACATGTCAAATAAATAACCAGTTACTTTCAATCAGGCCTTATTTCCTACTAGGCTTAAAATATTCCAATTACTAATGACAGCATTAAATTTAGAGATGAACTGAATTATTAGCAAAATTTCATGTTTGGAGAAATGAATCAGTGCTCATAGAGGGCATTTAAAGGTACACACACGCGACAAAGAATAATTAAACTACCTATTTTCACAGCAGATTATCGTTCTCCTAGAGAGAACATCCTGCTAGTGTCACTCTGTAATGGATCATTGATTAATTTCAAAAGAACTTCAGCAGATCTTGGAGACAGAGCTATTTATTCATCAGGTAGACAGATCTATTTCCAGTTATTCTGAATTTAAATTCCTCTTTATGTCCCACTGTTCTCACTGGCTTGTGCTAAATATCCAAATACAAAATAGTTCAATATCTTCCTCGTGTACTCCACTAAGTTACAGATATCTTCTAGGAATGAGGAAAAATTTATAAAATAGTAAATGACTTTTAGAAATTGGGATTATTTTAGGTTTACGTGTTTGGAGAAATTTCCTACCATTAATTGATTTATTACATATGTAAATGAAAAGGTATGTGTACCAGTGTGCAAAAGCCCCTGCCATCATGTGTGACAGCTCACAAAAGCTTGAAACTTAGAGCATAATGCACAACTTCCAGATGGTTTGAGCAAGCAGACTGGCTAGTGTGTGTTTCTGCCAGGCAGCTCTGCTTGTCTAAATCTCTCTCAGCAGTCCTTAGGGCTTATATACCATGGATGGGGGGACCGAGGTCAATTTCAGGGACTTCCTGTAACTATTAAGTTGTTTACTTCCTGGACTTACTTGCATTATGGAGTGTTTTGACCCCCTCAAAACATCCTGTTGTTCATCTCCCTTTAGAATAACTTGGTCTTTACCTTCCTTTAAATACCTTTCTGTTTAATTCTTATTAGATATCCTGTTGTTTATTCATCTTTCCTTGAAGATGGAAGGAATCTCACATGAAATTGCTACACAAGTGACCAGAACTAGAATTAAGAGAGTGTGACCTGCAACCCTGAAGCTGTCCTTCTAAAGAACCATATAACATGCTCACTGTTCAACTTCAGCAGTATAAATAATGATCTCTATTACTCCACTTTGTGTGGAGGTGATTGTACTCTGTCTCTGACCTGAACTCTCTTGTTCTCTTGCTCAAGGTAGTATTGACAAGATTCATCCACGTATGCTGCTATAAACACAACTGCAGCTCATTTACTTCCATTACTCTGTAATATTTCATTTTAACAATCCTTTCTACCATTGTTATCTGTTCCACTTCCTAGTGTATGACGACCAGTGTTGCTGTATTCAAGCTTGTGTGGTACTTTTGCAACTCTAAGTATACAGTTTTGCTGGATGTCAGAAAATTTAATTGCCAAATTGTAAATTATGATCTAATTCAGATTTTGTATATACTTCAGAAGTTTTTCAAGATGACTTTCTCAAGTTATACCCTCAGTAGAAAAATATTGGGACTCTCACAATATTAAATACAGCAACTACTTATTCATTTTAGTTATTCTTGAGGGATTTAATTTCCATCTGAATATATTGGCTATTTGGAATTTTTTAAGTTTCTAAATTTTCATACACATGTATGCATTGATATGTACACAAATCTTATTTTATTTTAAATGTATTTAATGTGAAAATTAATTAGAGGAGGATATGTCTCTTTATAATGTAGAGTCTTCTAATCCCCATACAAGTTTACAGCATTGAACTGACAGAATGCATAAAGCCGTGATCACAGTCAAGACAGAAAAAGTTTTCATCACCACCTGATGAAAAGAGTTCATTCCTCCCTGTTAGCTGTCTCAGGAAGTAGATGCTCTGTGCTATCAGTGTGACTTACTGTGTATTTACCATGATTCTACTTCAGTGCCCTCTTATGATATGACTGCTTTAGTGCCTGACTGATTTCACCTGTAATGATAGTTTTAAAATTCATCAATGTTAAGTTTATTATGCGTTAGTTTTTTACAATCCTCCCCTGTACAGATAAAGTTCAATTTGTCTACCAATTTGATTCACTCATTAAGAAAAATTAGAGTTATTTCCATTCTGTGGCTATCATGAATAGAACTGCTATGTACATCCAGGAAAGATATTTTGTGTAAAACCATGTTCATTCATTTTAGGTAAATGTTTATCAACTCAATATCACGTGATAAGTGCAAGCTCAAGTTTTACCATAGTCACCAGTTTTCCAAAGTATTGGCATTGCTTATCATTCCAGCGGAATGTGAATTTCCCTCTTGCTTCAGAAGTCCTCTAATATCTTTATACAAATGAATCTTACATTTTACCTGGTTTGTGATTTTGCCTAATCATCATAAAATGTTCTACAATGTGTTTTATTGTATTTTATATTTGATGAAATCACTTATGCAGAACTTGAACCTATATTTCCTCAGATAGTGATAGAATTGGCATCTAATTTGTAAGTGGCTATTAGTATTTGAGATCTTTTATTACATTAAACCATTTTAAGTATAATCTTTAGCAAAAATAAGTTTACACATTCAATTTTGAAGAATGATTATGATTTCATGTAATATTTTAATTTAAATTTTGATAATTTAATACAAAAATACCCTGAATTTATATCCTTTCATCCCTCCCTCTTTCCCTTTAAAATTCTCAGTACAACCTACTGAGTCATTTAGTGTTGTTACGTATGCATTCCTTTAGGACTGAACACTTGGTATGTGGTAACATTATATGGCGTGTCCCTGGAGAAACTGATTCTGTCTCACCAATCATTGATTTCCTGTACCTCCTCATCTAGCTTGTGAAATTTTCCCATCCACATTAGCATACCCACTAGTGCAGTCATTATGTGGGTCTCGTTTAGGCAATAGTATTGTTGAGATTTCATGGGTGCAGCTTCTCTGTAATGTCTAGAAACCGCTAATTTGCAGTTGTCCTCGTTCTTCAGTATTTATAGTCCTTTACCCGCTTCTCCATGATTTTCCCTGAATCTTACATGTAGGAGTTGCATTATAGATGTACCAATTGGAGCTGGACACCTATCAGTCCCTTAATCTCTACAATTTTATCACTTGTGGATAATTGTTTTAGCCTCCATCTGGTACAAAAAAAGCTCCTTTGATGGAGAATAAGAGCTAAACTTATCTGTCAATGTAAGTATTTGTGAAACAGAAAATATACTGACTCAGGAAAATGATGAGCAGTAGGTTCTCCTCTAGAGTTTTTGGTTGCTCCAGCCACGGCTCGGCTTACATAGCAGGCATGAATTCCTTCCTATTGAGTGGGCTTTAAATCCAATAAACATGACAGCTTTTTTAAGAAATGTTTTTATTGAATTTTTGTGCATTTCATATAATAGATCTTAATCATATTTAGGCAACCTCCTCTATCCAGTTTCTCTATAACCCCACCATATTTCAATCATTCTGTCATATATGCTAAGTCACATTTTGATTATGCCCTAAGAATAAGGACCACTATTGTACCATTGGGGATATCTTGCCCAGATAATCACTGTTGTTTTCAGGCTTTACAGCTGTGTAGAACTACTGATTATTTTTCTCCCTTGGCAGTGAGCATAGTTCACCATTATATCCTTCTAATACTATGAAAGAGAGCTTTAAATATGCCCCCTCTAGACCTCCTTCTCCTTGCCCTCCTCCTGCCCCATGGTCCCTCTCCATCTTCCTGGGTTGGTGGTTACTTCCGGTTATATATTCAAACCTAAAGATTCAAAGCTGGACTCACAGTAAGAAAGAACATGCAGTGTTGGCCTTTTTTTGTTCTGGCTTGTACAACTTAATACAATGCTTTTCAGTTCCATCCATTTACATGTGAATTTCGTGAATTGATTTTATTTACATCTGAACAGAATTCTATTTTGTATACGTAATAAATTTTTATTATCCATTCATAAGCTGATTGACATTTAAGCTGTTTCATGGCCTATATGCAAAGAACTTGATACCTTTCTACAGAGATTCCATCTGATTTTGACTACTGTACTGTTGGAGAGGTAAGGCAGTATAGTGCTTGAAAGTAGCTCAGTTTCTTTATTCACATCCTGGCCTCACTGATTATTAGTTGTCTACACTTGTACAATTTGTTAAACCACTAATAACTTCATTTCAAATGATTGTGAGAAAAGGACATTTCTTACAGGGCAGTTGTGACAATGGTATGTGATTAATGAGGTTAAATGCCTGAAGACAATTACTTAGGTACAGAAAAAAAATCACGAAAATTATTGTCTCTATAACCTAATTCTAAATGAGTATATGGGCATAGAAACCAATAGTTAGACACAAGAGAAGATATTTTAGCTGATATTTTAATTATTATCTGGGAGAATTTTATACATGTATATATTGAAATATAATCATACCCATGTCCATCTCCCACCCCTAACTTACCCAGTATTTCTCCCAACACATCCCCTTCTCAAATCCATGGCTATTTGTTTTGTTTTGTAGTCACTCAGGCTTATTGGTGCTGCCCATATGCTCATGTTTGTGGGCTGTCCACTGCAGCATGGGAAACCTACCAGTGGCTACATCCTTAAAAAGAATGATTCTACCACACCCAACAACTACTAGCTGCCAATGACTTTTCAGTAAGGGGTAAGGCCTGGAAAACAACTCCCCCATGAATGCCGAAATTTGGGGAAATCTCTTGGAAACTATCTGCACAAAATATTTGTACTTTTGTGACTACTGAAATTAAATACATTGACTAGTATCTAAACAGATTATTGTGTTTGGAATATGATACATACAACTGAAGTTGAAATTCTTTTAAAATTTTAAGTTTTAGCATTTTCCATCTCTGGCAGTAATAGCTGTTACTACCTCATCCTCAGTTTGCAAGCAGTCGTATCTCCTATTAACTGCAGAGAGCTTTCTACAGAAATAAACTAAGGAGAGGAAATCTGGCCCAGGACACAGGGAACAAGATGTAACTGGCATTGAACTTGAAACTATCCTTGCCTCAAATAGATCCAATTGTATTTCTATGGGTTATAGTCAAAGTAAATTAAACTACATCTTGTCTTTTTTTCCCCCCTGTTAATCAACAACATTTTTTGATTGACTATCCTTTATCTGAGTTTAGCTACTTAGGTCTTTCTGGAATACCATGCTGTACTGTAGATGCTGGTGTTGCCATACATAGGTTATTACTGAAAAAGTCTGTGTTTACGGTGAATCTAACTCATTCTCCACCCGCCCCCAAATATTTATACCTCTATGTTTCTGCCTATGCCAAGCACTAGATATACATAGAAGTGACAAAAGCTCTATAAGGAGGTCAAGACCAACATTAATGAGAATGAGAGAGGTAGACACAATGTAAGGAAACCAGTCAAGTTTCCTCATCAGGAGCTTTTATTCATGGAAGAAAAAAATGTGATTGATTATGAGCGAAAACAGCAAGGGGCACCAACTCTGAATTGAGGGAGGGCCTCTCAAGGTGTGTTTAAGCCAAGATGGTAGGAGGAAAAAAAATCACCCAAAGGCAGGTATGGTGGCACAAGCCTTTAGTCCCAGCAGTCTGGAGACAGAGGCAGACGAATCTATGTGAGATTGAGGCCAGCCTGGTCTACACAGTGAGTGCCAGGCCAGCTGGAGCTACAGGGAGACCCTGTCTCAAAAAGATGAGAGAGAGAGAGAGAGAGAGAGAGAGAGAAAGAGAGAGACCTGAATGAGAAATACCTCATCTGGATAACAGTTATATGCCATACATATGTGAATGTGATGCATTGGGAATTCACAAATCATATCTCCAGGACATAGAATCCTTACAATTCAAATTTATACCTTTTGAGCAGGAGCATCCCATTCATCTAGCTTTTACCAACTCCTGACAACCAGTAATTTTTTTGGTCCACATGTGCAAATAATAAGCCTATATAATAAATGTCTAGTGTACTTTCCTTAAAACAACCTCCTTCAGGTTTGGCAATGATCTTCCAAATTCCAGGACTTTCCTCTTCTTAAGGCTAAATGAGATTCTGCTGTATTGGTATATGTACCATGTTCTTTATCCACTGATTCATTAGTGGATACAAATTTTATTTTGTCTTGACTTTTATGAATAATGTTGTGGGAAACGTGAGGTGTGTGTATATCTTTGAGATACTGGTTACGCATCTGTGATGGTTTGAATGAGAATGTCCCCCATACGCTCCAAGTATCTGAAGATTTTTCCCCACTTGGTGGCACTGATGGTGGCACAACCCTGGCAGGTCTTAGAAGGTATGGCCATGCTGGAGGAAGCACATCACTGGGGGAGGACTTAGAGGGTTCTTAAGCCTTTGAAGATCTTGTTTCCTGTGCCCACTTGAAGATGTAAGAACTTAGCTTCTGCTGTTCCTCCAGCCATCTCTGCCACTATGCCTTCCTGCCATGATGGACTTGTGACCCTTTGAAACTGTAAATTGAAATAAATTTGTCCTTTTATAAGTAGCTTAGGCCAGTTTTTCTGTCACAGAAACAGAAAGTAACTAATACAGCATCTTTTTTTTACTAGATAAAAGTGGTTGTGATATCATATTGTAGTTCTACTTTTCAATGTTTGAGGGACTCCTAAAATTATTATGGTTTCAATGTACACACCCACCAACCGTGCACAGGGATTTCTATTTCTTGTTATATTCAATAACATTCATCTCAGTTTTTTTTTTTTTTTTTTTTGCCTTTGAGACAAAGTTTCAGGTATGTCAGTATGACCTTGACCTGCTACTTATTGAGGATGACCTTGAACTTCTGATCCCCTGCCTCTATCTCCACAGTGCTGGGTTAGATGCATGCAGCACTCCACCCAGATTATGTGCTGCTGGAGAGAAAATGGAGAATTCCTTGTATGCTAGGGAAGCACACTACCAGCTGGGCAACAACCCCAGTGCTCACGTGTCTATTTGATAATAAAAGTCCTAATAACTATGAAGCACCATCGCATCGCGACATAAATTTTCGTTATCACTATTTTTAATGACAATACACATAATTTTCAAAACATATTTACATTTGTGTATTTTCTTTCAGAAAAATGTCTATTTGAGGTTTTTGTTAATTTATTCAATTTATTTCATTTTTGGCTTCTGAATTACATGAGTTCATTATAATTTTGGATATTTATCTCTTATCAGATATTTTGCTTATAAGTGGCTCCTTATAAGTTTCCCAAACTGCTATTGTCAGCACTATATATATATATATATATATATATATATATCCATATGTTGTGAAAGAGAATATTCTTTGGCATGTGCTTTTCTGGGTGTGTGTTACTTAACTCACAATGATTATTTCCATTCTCATCCAGTTCCTTGCAGTCATCATAATTTCATTTTTTAAATAAAATTGAATTTTGTGTATGTGCCACATTTTGCATAAAATCAAGTTGTGTGTGCATACCACATTGTTGCTATCCATTCATCAGTTGATGGACATCTAAGTTTTTCCATTTCCTGGCTACTGGGCATAGAGTAGCATGGATCATGAATGATCAGGCATATCTGTAAGAGGATATAAAAGTCTAGATTTGTTCCAAAGTATTTTCTTCATGCTATTGTAAACTGATTTCTTCATAAGAATGCTTAATATTGATATATGAAAAACTACTCATTTTATGAGTTGATTTTATTTCATAAATGCAGCTTTTTCTTTCCTTTCTTTTTTTCTGAACTGGATCTTGCTGTGCCATCCTGTCTGCCCTGAAACTCATATGGATGTACCTACCTCTGCCTCCTTAATGATAGGGGTTTAAAAAGGCATAATACCTTCAGCTTTAAACTCTGTCTAAAGACTGTTGTGGCTCTTCAGAGAATTTGGGGGTTCCATACAAATATTAGGAATGAATTTAACCGAACTGATAAAAGATCTATGTGCTGAAATTTGTGAGACATTCATTAATGAAAGAAACTAAGCAATTTGTAAATGAATGCTATCCTCTCATCATGAATTTAAAGAATGCATATTGTGAAAATATTCACATTACCTGAAGCAGTCTTCTAATTGAATTCTTGACAAAAAACTATGATGGCATTTTTTTTACAAAAACTATCAAGTATATTTTTAATATTTATGTTCATTGAAAATTTAATGCAATGTACTTTGATCACATTCATCCTAACTCCATCCCTTTTCTTCTCCCATATCCACAGCTATATCCCCACTTCTCAGCATTCACTTCTTACTATTTCTTTAAATCTAGGAGACCATAAACTTCAATTTGTGACAACTACATTGTTGGAATAGACATTGAAAATAATGAATGGAAACTGTGAGAAAATAATACCACATGATCTCCACTGGAAAGAGCAGAGATCCTAAAGAACAGGATTTATTTTAGATGCACTTTGAAAACAAAGACTAGTGGATGAAATGTTGACACTCCATAGGGCTAGGGGTAGAGTTCAGTTGGTAGAGTACTTACCTAGCATGAAGAAAGTTCTCAGTTTGAACCCCAACTTCACAAACACTGGGCATGCTGTGCATATCTGCGATCCCAACACTTGGGATTAGAGGCAAAAGAATCAGAAATTCAAAGTTATCTATGGCAACTTGGAAAGTTCAAAACCAACCTTGGCTATGTGAAAATTGTCTCAAAAGAGGACAGTCATTAAAATTTTGATCAGTAAGGATTTTTTGTAAATTTGTATTGAATTTTTGTTTATTTTATACAGAACAACTTACTCAATTTAATCAGTTTTATACTGCTTTCCCCATTTGTACCCTCTCATAGCCCCCCACTCCACCGTAATTCATAGATCCTGTCATTTGTGTTAAGGCCTTTTGTGTCAAGTTAGTGTCCCCAGATGTCCCTCAGTGCAAGTATATTCACTGGGGTCTAGTAAGTTTTTATTCAAGGACTGCTACTTTCTTTCTGTTACATTGAAAAAATTATTTAATTTTTCTACATGCCTTTAAATGTGATATTGCATTATAAACTGTAAGATGCAAGGAGATTCAGAAATATGGAAAGCAATGCTTAAATGTTTTTCATATTAGATAAACAGGAAAAAGTAATAAATGAATATGTAGACGGTATGCAATTTTATTGAAGGAGAGTATATGTTGCAGGAGGCCTCCAAAGATGGCACGGACCCAGAGCCCTGGGATTCAGCAAGAATTCACTTCACTTCTTGGTCACAAATAGCCCACCAAAAGGAGCCCACACCTCCGTACCCTGCTCGCAAGCCCAGTGACTGCTGACAGGCTGCATGGCACAGACCAATCAGAAAATGATACGCTGACTAAAGGGACTTGGGGGCAGAGAAAAGGGAGATATAAGGTGTGCCTCCTCCTGCTTTAAACGAGTCTGCAACACCTCGCCTAGTGCTTGCTTCTACCCGACTCCCAGGGTCTGTGTGTCCTGACTCCATGCCTCTTACCCCCTAATCGGCAGGGGACCCGATCCAGGTTAGGGTCTTCACGGTTGGCCTGAGGAGAACCCGCAACACCTGGCGCCTGAACAGGGACTCCTGCCCATGCTGTTGGCTACACCCAGAACTTCGGTTTGTTCGGTAAGTAGGCCCCTGGTCTTGCCTGTTTCTTCAGCTGCTCAAGGGTAAGTAAGTAGCCCCCTCCTCTGTCCCCTCCACCCTGTCTGTCGTCTTTATTGTTGGACTAGTTTGTTAGATCAGGGTGGCACACTCCACCACCTGGTCCCGAAGCCCACGTTGGTACCTCCCCCCTTCTCGGCTAGTCCTGGTGAATTCACATAAGGGCTGATCCACGCCAAACTCAGAGGCCAGGCTTTGGGTCACCCTGTTGCCTGTCCTGGAGTCACTGGTTGTGAGCATAGGCTGGAGGTGTCACAGCCTCCAGAAGTCCCTCACTGAACACAAACATTTGGATCCGATACACCTCTACATGTTGGAGTGGTTTACATCCTAGTTGCTCACAGTGCTTCTTTGTTTCCTTTGTGCCCTCTTGGTAGTCAGCCTCATCTTCTACTTTTGTGGCAAATTCCCCTTCCCGAGACCCTCCCACAATGGGCAATTTACCACCACAATGCAGGGAACCACAAATGCAGCACTAAAGGTTCTCCTTAAAACCAGAGGGTTGAAAGTGAAACCAAAAGATAGCAAACACTTTTGGGATGAAGCCACTAATTTGGCTCCGTGGGTCTCCCCTGAAAACATGTGGGACCCTGACACGTGGATGCAGGTCCTCTTCCTGGCCCAAAAAAGGGAGGTCGGGTCAGGGATCACTACCCCTGCATTGTTTGTACCAATCCTCCTAGCCATCATTGCTAGCCTTAAATCCTCCTCTCCTGAGGAAGTCATCTCGGCCCACAAAAAACACTGCCAAGAGTGACCTAGTGTAGATCTGGCTATTACCTTGACCCTGGACCCCCCCCGGATGCCCCAGACCCGGAGGTAGGTGCCGCCTCTGCACCCACTTCCAATAAGGAAGGAGCTCCTTTGCCTATATCTCAGGACACTCTCCTAGAGCTACCATGCCCCAAAATTCCCCCACCCCATTACCTGTAGAAGGAGTTACTCCCCACCCCCAGTAATCATCCCACCTCTTCCCCTGCAATCGTGCCCCTCCCACCTAGGCTGCTCTCCTTAAAGCCTCACCTGCTTTTGTCTGCCCTTCCGGTTAACGTTGGCCCGATGCGGCGCAGTGTCCATGGCTGCCCACCCCACTTGCTGACCTTGTTCTTATCCACAAGGCAGCCGAGCAATTGGGCCCTGACTCCCCATATTTCAAACAGGTTCTTCGCCAATGGTTCTTACAGTTACAAACCCACTATGATTGGTATAGCTTACTAAAGGCAGTCTTAGAACCCTCAATCTTTCTAAACCGGCATGCAGCCTATGAGGATCAGGCTAAAAGCCAGGCATGCCTAAATATCCAATATGGCCTCAACATTACGTTGGGTATGCTCATGGGACGTGGACAATATACTGACCCCATCTCCCAGTCTACTATTGGCCTCCATGCCTATTTTCAACAAGTTTCTGACTTGGCCTTTAAGGCCCTTAAGTGTTGCTCCCCCCGTGACCCACAAGTCTTTTTCCATATTTTGATTCAACAGTCAGGGGAGTCCTTCACAGACTTCCTTACCCATGTCACCAAGGCAGTAGAGCGGAGGGTGGAGTCTGGACCCACCAGAGAGGTGCTTACCAAACAATTAACTTGGGAGGGACTAAACATTCCTACTCATAATGCTATTACCGCCTGTCCTCAATGATAACATTCACAAATGGGTACTCGCTACTAGAGACTTGGACCCTAGGGCAGGCCCTATTGAGGCTTTGACCACCTCCTTGGAGACTCTTTTGTCTCAAGGAAAATCCGCCCACTTTGGCATGTGGGAAGGCTGTTGGAACTTTGGGGGGCTTGGCCACTTTCATAGCCACTGCCCAAGAGGTACAGTCTGCCCCAAGACTCACTGCCCCAAGTGCAAAAGAGGGTTCCATTGGGCTAAAGACTGTAGGTCACAGCCTCAACCAGACTCGGCTCCTTTAAACTCCACCTGGGGCGCCCCTCAGCCCCGCACATAAGAGGGGAACCGAGACAGATATTATGGACTCTCCCAATCCTCACCCACTCCCCACTAATGACCCTGTTCCTAGATGGAACTGTCATAAAGGGCCTAGTAGATACAGAGGCTGATGTCACCATTATATCAGAAACTGAATCCCTTAAATTCCTTCATTGGAAATACCAGCCAGGCCTATAAACTGGCTCAAACAATTTATACCAGCCCCTGACTTGGAATTCCAGGCCTTGTTCTCCCTGCTGGAAGGCCATAATTCACCAACTTCAAGGATCCCTCTCACCCAGTCAGCTAAGGATCTTCTTAATAAGATAGATCATATACTCTGGTCTGCATCACTCCAACATCATGACCCAGCAGAGCCATTACTAACCTTGATCCTCTGGACTAAAAATGGTGTCTTGGGGGTGCTATGACAGCAAGACCCCCCTGGGGTGGATCCACCTGGCTACCTCAGACCTAACTAGGCTTAGCTCTAAGTATGATATTGCCTTCAAGTTAGCAATTAAGACCCGACAGCCAGGCGCATATTTGGAAAGGAACCTGACAAAATTATACTTCCCTTTCCTCTTAAGCATTCCCAAACATGGGCAGACTCTCTGGCTTTCCAACTAATGATGTCCGGGTTCACGGGCGAGTTGGATACCCACACACCTCCAGATAAGCGAGTAGCCAGTCTGGCCTGTTTGGAAATCACCACTCAGCCACACACTTCCCCCTGCAAAAACTCCTACCTTTAGCCACGCCAGCCTTGTCAGATGCCAGTAAGTCCGGTTATGGCGCTGTCATTCAGCGCATGGGAAAAGATGACACCTGTACAAGCCAATCCCAGCTCTGTCCAGTTGGGGGAGCTCCTGGCCTTGTTAAAAATCTTCCAAGTCTGCCAGGCTGAGCCACTCAATATATTCTTCGACAGCCAGTATGCAGTTCAGGCCCTCAGATGTCTTCCCTTTGCTTGGGTAAAAGGCCACAAGGATCCCATCACTAGAATGATGAGAGCTCTCCAGATTATCTTAGATAACAGACAATGGCCCTGGCACATCTCCCACATAAGATCACACACCAAGCTCCCTGGTATCTTGGCAAAGGAAAATGACAAAGTAGATAAACTTATTATGTCTGTGGCCCAGCGTGATGTGGCTGCGCCCTGTTTATGTTTCCATGTGTGCTTCTTCAGAGTTTGTTGTTCTGTTCCAAATTTGTTTCTGTTTTCTTCCTTACATGTGCTAATAAAAAAGATAAAAAATGTGGTTTTGAGAAGCTAACTCTTGAGGGAAATTGGTCCTTTCTCTTCAGACTTAAGCTAGTTATTCTCAAAAGTGTTCTCAAAAATTTTCCAGATTCAGGTCGACCCCCCGACCCTGTGAAAGGATGTGAGAACAAACACCCTACATGTTGGATACTTTCGCATGTAGGATTGGTCTACCAAAAGAATTCACCTCTATCATCAGTTTTCTGGGTTGATAACTTAGGCTGGTAACCAGGTTGTTAACCAACCGGGTCGACTTGGTGAGAGGAGGTCAATCAGGGAGAACGAAACAGTAATGGAGGGCTGTTACTGAAAACTGGTTCCAGGGTCCATCCGCTCCATGTGGTTTTGGGACGTGAATTCCAGCCGATCATGTCGACATTCCATTGTAAACATGACAAGTACATGGTCCTTTAAATTTATCAATTAGGTCTATTGGTACCAATTATTAAATTTACAATTACCTCTTTGAAGGTGCCCTGGTGAACTATGTATTGCCAAAGTCTACCTTCATATGAATTGCCTTGCGAGGCCGTGGGTTGTTATATTGGATAATGTTGTTATCTTGGATAAGAGCTGGTGATGTATTTCTGTTTCAGTGTCCCGATATGGCAGGTTGATGGGCATTCTCTGGTATGGAGGGCCAGAGAATGAAAATGGTAATGTCTGTTTCTTTTTCGATGCCCCGGTGTGGCAGACTGGCAGTTGTTAATACCTTTCTACATCTTTTGGATCCATTAATATTAAATATAAAAGGCCTTGTTAAAAGATAAATCAAATATTCTAGTGAATTAAAAAAAAATTGCGCACATTTTTAAAATTTGCTACTAGTTATATAGATGATAAGAGTTGTTAAAAATGAGATGTTAATATTTTTAAATTACTTAGATATACTGATATCAGTTAAAATTTTTCTTTAGTTTGCTTGATTTCATTTGTTAAGATGTAATTTTCTTGTTTTTTATGTGTTTGTCTGTCTTGTAAGTTGTAAAAATTTATTTTCTTATTTTTTGTGTGTTTGTGTGCCTTGTAAGTTGCAAAAATTTGGTGTGTGCACTTCTAAATCCACTTCTAAATTTAAAATTTTGATTAAACGTACCAGTAACAATTGCTCAAATTAAAAATTATTATAATTAGGTACTAAATTATGTATATAATGTATATTTTTCTTACAGGTTGATTAAAAAATTTCTTTTAGTTTTGACAGATCTTGAAGTGTGTTTTCGCACACTTCTTGAAAGTTTCAAGGAGAAAAAATCATATACCAGATCATGGAATTTAAAAGCCTTTATTAGAAATATTAAGGTTGTATTCTACTATTAACCTTTATTTTAACTTTCATCCTTATTTAAACTTCTATAAGATCTTAGACTTTTGTTTCTTAGTCAAATTTTGCTTCTTATTAACTTTTACTTTTAGGTTAACATTTTCTTCCATAAGGGAATAGGTATGGGGCAATAGCCACCTGCTTTTTGTACATATGCTTGAAAGTATGCTCAAGGTAAGAGGTGCTAATGTGAGCTCACAAGAATTAACTAACTTTATAGATTTTATTGAACAGGTTTGTCCTTGGTTTCCTGAACAGAGTACCTTAAATGTAGAGATTCCTCTACCAGAACAAGCCAGAGCCTTACACCAACAATTTCACCTTTCTCCTCACAGTCTGCACCACCTTCTACCTGACCTACCCATCTCTCAAAGCAAACATCTGAGCAGATCTTGCATTACATGTGCACCCCTTGCTACCTTAGGCCCCCTCAATCGATATGGAGTTAACCCGTGTGGTCTCCTACCCAATGCCTTCTGGCAAATGGATGTATCATCACTTACCTACTCCTGACAGGCATAATTATTCTTCTCTTTCTAATTCCTAAATGCCTTGTTCTTCATTCCCGCAGTCAGAGAAAATCCAATCACTCGGTGTATCAGGCCCTCAGAGAAATTCACGAAGATGATTTCAACCCGCCTTATGCAGCCCAACAGACTTGGCTTGTACAAATGTATGAGGCCTCCTACAGATAATTCCCCACCTCCAGTGATCCCCAGGAATGATACCCCTTGGAGGGCTGGTAGCCAATGACGGGTAAGATCCTGTTGGGCTGAATCAACCTAAGCCAGGACATGGACATGCATGTCCATGCTCCAATGATGGGTAAGGTTCATGCCCGAATAGGACAACCTAAGACAGGCACAGTCCATGATCCTGGGGTCATCCCGAGGCAGAGCTGCCTACAGGCTCTCACTGGACAGTCATTTTTAAAGAAAAAGGGTGGAAATGTAGCAGGAGGCCTCCAAAGATGGTGCGGACCCAGAGACCTGGGATTCAGCAAGAATTCACTTCACTTCTTGGTCTGCAAATAGCCCACCAAAAGGAGCCCACACCTCTGCATCCTGCTTGCAAGCCCAGTGACTGCTGACAGACTGCATGGCGCAGACCAATCAGAAAACTATACACTGACTAAAGGGACTTGGGGGTGGAGAAAAGGGAGAGAGAAGGTATGCCTCCTCCTGCATTAAATGAGTCTGCAGCACCTGCCTTGTGCTTGCTTCTACCCGACTCCCTGGGTCTGTGTGTCATGACCCACGCTGCTTATCCCCTAATCGGCAGGGGACCTGATCCAGGTTAGGGTCTTCACAGCTGGCCTGAGGACAACCCACAACAAGTATATACTATCATTTCTATGTCCATAATATTAATTTATGCAATTGTATTTAAGGAGAATATGTGCTATAATTTTTATGTCCATAATATTAATTTTTCAGATTATAATTTTTTATTTATTTAATGACCACATAATTAATAGAAGCATTTCATTACAACAGCATTGACATAGTCAATAACAGTTTCCAGAGCAAAGATACATCTCTTTCAAAATTGGCTGTAATTTTTAGATTCACAGTGTTGAATTAATGCAGTTATATATTATTGCACTCAGTATAAACCCTTTAAGACATAAAATTGAATGAGGTTTTAACCTTTTAAAAAGATCTCCATTTCATTTTCAAATAAGCTGTTTCATACAGAAAAAAAACTCATTTTTAATGCAAAGAACACTTAGATATTTGCACTTGCATCTCTAATCTCTGTATATCTGATTATTACTAGTTACAGTCCATTACATTATGGGATCTTTTCCCACTGAGGATGGATAAATTCATTAGGTAGATTTCAATGATAATGTTTTTTCATATCTACTAATTAACAGGAAGCAAATTTTTATGCTTCTTTCTCAACTATAACTCATTTTTTTACTTAGTGATTTGTGTGTGTGTGTGTGTGTGTGTGTGTGTGTGTGCGCGCACGCACGCACGTGTGTGTATTTCATACAGGACATCCCAAACACTCCTATTTGTCTTTATACCTGCATGCCAAATGGTACCCTCCAGTAGCCTATCCCCCCCACTGGAGCCCATATACTTTGTCATTTCTGTACTGTCCACTATGTTGTCAGTGCCCCCAGCCATTTCCCAGTGTTAGTCCATCTGCTGAGTCTAGTCAGCCTACTAGAACTACTTGTTTTAGGAAGATCAGCTCTTCCTCATCTAGCAGCAATCAGTAGCCAACATTCCTTTAGATAAGATTGGGGTCAGCTCTTAATTTTCCTAGTTCTATGCTGGGTTACTCTCTGGGAGTCTCTTGAGCCACCTTGGCCAACAACTCAAAGGAAGGTATCTCTGGTCTGGCATTATTTCTTGTTATGTAGCCTTTACCTATACACATGGACTCTTAAAGAATTATACTGATCACTTTACTCTTTGGTTATAGTTTCCTTTTGGATGTTTAAGACCATACAGTTGGCCGAAATAAACCAATTTATTTTTACTCTTAAGGTCATTTGAAGATCTGTTCTTCAGGGCTCACATGGGTGTGGGAAAGGCCCTGTCTCCTTTCTTTTATCAGTTCTATGTGAAGATTAGTCAAAGGTGCTGCTTGTCCATGGCTGACTTTGTTTGGAAGCATAAAGGAAATGTTTCCTCTGTGTTTACCCTCCTCTTTGTAGACCAGACACTGGTTAAGTCCATCTGGTGGGGTTGCCATGGCCTCCTTGATCAAGAGGATGAGTGACTCACCACAGTTCTACTATATTTTGAGAGATGCTCCATAGTCCCCTGGAACTTGGTTGACCTTGGAGGACAAGGAGCAAAAACTCTCTTTTCAGCCTCTCTGACCACATTAGTATAGGCCTCAAAGTATGGCTGTTAAACATTAAAGAAGGCTAGTTCCACCAGTCTGGTACTTTTAATTACCATGCATTATGTACATAAAGCTTGGGGGAAAAAAACAAATGTTTTCAGATAAACATTGACTAGACATATATTTTGCTTCTTGAACTAGTTGTATGTATAATTTGTCAGTACGTTGTTGGACTAATATGGTCCCCTTTGGTTTTTTGAAAAAAAAACAGCTAGGTGTTATTTATCTCTCTCACTGTCTAACCCTTCCACCATGGATTCCCCATTTAAAGTGCCCCCATTTTTCTCATTTCTTCCTTAAAAATACCCTGCTCCTATGGTCCCACCTCTCTTGAGTTCCTTCTTTCTCTTTATCAGAAAGGTTCCTTTTATAACCATCCCCCTCCTCCCATTTAAATAACTCCATATTTATCCATATATCCCTAAGTAACACTTGGTTCCTACTGTTCTTCTCTCAGCTTCTTTCTTTTCCTTTACCTCCCTGGTTCCTTTTCATTATCCTGGTTCATGTACTTATATCTGGATACATACTCACTTATAAGTATTTGATTCTAGGATCGACATATGAGGGAGAAGATACATCATTTGTTTTTCTGAGTCTGTGTTACTTCACTTATTATAACAGTTACTAGTCCCATTCATTTACCTGAAAATTTCATGATTTCATCCGTCTTTACGGCTGAGTAGAACTCCATCACATAAATGAACCACATTTTCATTGTCCACTTGTCATTTGAGGAACACTTAGGTTGCCTCCATCTCTGAGCTATTGTGAAAAGACCAGCAACAAACATGGATACAAGTGTCTCAGTAATAGGATGATTTCTTTGAGTATATGCCAAGGAATGGTATAACTGTGTCAAATGGTAGGTTCAATTTTAGTTTTTTAAAAACACCTTCTCTCTCAACTTTTTCTATGAATTGCATGTTTTTTCTAAACATTTTATTGTAGCAAAATTTTTGAGTAGTTTTTTATTTTTGTCCCAAATTCCATTCTTTCATTTTTTAATAAAGTTATTTGAACTAGTGTATAGCCCTGAACACCCCAATGAAACACCTTGAATTAAAGTGAGCACTGGCTGGTGTACTGTTAAAACCATGAATAAATCCATTTGCCTCATATTTGGCATTTCACCAGGATTTAAGACCTGGTGTTCATCCTTTCAAGGAAATGTATTTAAATGATTTGTTGTGCTTTATTGGAGTCAAACTTTTTTCATCCTCTTTCTTGGCTCTTCCTTATCTTTGACCTAGTATGTGATTCCTCAAGAATCTAGTCTGTAACTTCTACAATCTATCCACAGGACTTCCCATTGTGTTCTCCCTTAGTCTCACTCCTTAAATGCTACCTACATGATTATCTATCTGAGTTTTGTCTTCTCTGTCCAAAACCTGAAAACTTAGGTCATACATCTAAATATTGCTAATAGGAACTTCAAGCTTAATATCAGACTTCTGTCTCCAATCTAAAAGCTATTCATCTCTCGGTCTTTTCTCTTTGATTACTTCCTTTTTACATTTAGAATCATGTTTTTAGGTAGTAGTCAAACTCTGTTGTTATGTCCTGTCTTTCATACCATATCTTCAATTAATTAGAAAATTCTATCAAGTCTTTCTTTAAATTATAATTAGAATAAAACCAATCATTTCTGTCTAGCTCCTACTATCATTTTGAGAAAACAAGCTGTTGTTTTTTCATCTGAATTACTATAGTTACTCTTTAACTGATACCTGTGTGTTTTGTTTTATTCTATCTAAACAGAACTTCAAAAATTGACCTGTTAAAGGCGAGATGAATTTGTATTTGTGGGAAAAGCACCGTAATGATATCTCCTTGCCGTAAGTTCTATGATCTTTGATTCCTGTGTGTGCTGACTCTTCCAACTAATTGTAAGATTTTTTCATTTATATGTTCTGTTGAAATCACATTAGACACCTTGCTGTGGTTTAAAAAAAATAAGTAGACATTCTCTAGGTGTGAGGATTATCAGCACAAACAAATAAGTGTGAGGACCCAGTTAATTAATTGAAAGGAGATTTCTATTCTAGTTATAGCATTGGCGATGTTAAAGATCTGAGTTGAAGTGAGGAAAGTAAGCCTAATTCCTTGTTGTACAAAGTGTAGACAGACGCCGAAGGGATCCAGTTTGTATATCCTATTCATCCCATCAATCCCCAGAAGTAGGGGTGAAAGAGCTGAAATGGATGATTTGCAAATAGCTCTTCTCAAGACTGAATCAGTAAGGAAAGGATCAATTCCTTGGTTGTGTCTTTGGGAAAGTAATTGATTCCATATATTATCTCAGTACTATGGAGAATATCTTGGTAGTGGCTAATGAATCAATGTTATTTCTTTGAATAAGTTCTTGTGTGAATTTTATTCTTATCAAAGGGCAATATTAGAAACACAATTTTTTTTATTTTCCTGAAAATATGGCAAGGAGGCTTCTAGTCAATGAAAGAAAAATCCACAGCACTTGAAGTAACAAAAATGGATGTACAGATGTACATCCATGTAAAGATGATTTAATTAAAGTTTTATAGAAATCTAAGCCTATCACGTATCCCTACTTATTTCATGAATATCATTGGTTCTCTTCCTAAACCAAATAAGTCAGTCACAATTACCCACTGATTTCTCAAACACCTTGTTCTTTGAAAATTGTTTCGCTTTGGAAATACAAGCCAAATTTCAATTCACCTTTTAAGGTAGCTCTGTCAATTATTTCTTGATATGTTACAAATCATTCTAAAGTTTTATGATTTACAAGGTACAGATCTTTTCCACCATGAGATTACAGTTTGAGTGGCATTAATAGAATGTTCCATTTATCCTGAACACTGCACCAGCCAGGGCAAACAGAATAACTGGAATCTAGCAGGAGGAAGATTTCCAGGGTTGTATGTCAAAGGTACAGGTTCTCACGGTCAACTGGATGTTGAGTGGAGGGATCCCCAAGGAAAATTGAGTTCCTTAAACTTTTACTTCTCATAGCATGCTGGCAGAGCTCCAGGAGAATGTTCAGCTTTCTGTTCTTTTAAGGTAAGAAAAGACTTTGCTCAAAGAAGATAGCATGGCCAATGAAAACTCAAAGGCAGAGGATTTAAGATCAGTGTTTTAGATAAGAAACACCTCAGAAGCAGTATATATATTGAAATATTGGTGGTGATATGAAAAAAAGATTTCCTGGATCTTTGGAGACCACATATCATAGCATAAATCAAGCATAAATATCTTAATTTTTCCATTATGCCTTCTTAATTCTCTTAATGGTACTGAATAAAGTTATTTTCATATTTGTATTATTTTTAAGACATTTTATGTGTATGAATGTTTTGCAAGGATTATGTATGTGCACCATAATTTTGACTGTCACCCATGAAGGGCAGTAGAGGGCATTGGATTCCCTGGAACTGGAGGTGCAGATGGTTGTGAGCTACCATGTTGGTTCCCGGAATAGAACCCAGGTCCTCAGCAAAAACAGCACATGCTTGTAACCACTGACCTATCTCTCCAACCCAATTATCATATCTGTATTTTTTAAGTAGATTGCTTATCATAACATGTTTATAGCTTTTTCAAGTTTTGAGATGGGTGGGAAATTCTAGAAACTATATAGAAAACACAAATTTTTTGTCCATTAAATTTCATAGCTATTTACATATCAAAGAGATTATTGCAGATATTTTTAGAGCTTTCAGTATACTAAAGTGCCGTTTAAACTTTCCAGGGTCAGGATGTACTGAGATTAGATAAAGATCAGATAAAATTACTAAGTAGAACATCACTCACAGTTTTTCAAGTAAACTTCTTTATAATAAGCAGTTTCTGGAACAAATTCATTTTATAACATAGGTTTTGGTAAACATTTTTATATGCATCTAAAAATACACTTGTCTCAGATAGTATAGTTGTTAAATATATGTGTTTAAATATTTTTAGTATATAAATAGATATACATATGAATCTACCTATTTGAGCTCTTCAAAATATGAGGAGTTTTGTTTCTTTTGCCATTTAGTTTCTAGTCCCTATCCAAGGCTTGACATATATTAGTCACTTATTAATCTTTTCTGGAAGAAGGTTTTAATGCTAGAACTTGGTGTGATCAAGGCCAACCTGGGATAGTCTACATAGCAAGTTCTGGGCTATCTGAGGATGCATAGGGAAAACCTGTCTCATCAATCAATCAATCAATCAATCAATAATAAACAAATCAATAAATCTTACATTTTATGAACTCAACCTTGGTACTTGCAATTTTCCCATTTATGCAATGTAAAGTTTCTGTCAGATTTGTCATGATTTTAGATTAGCTAAAACTAGATGATCCTGCATCTTCCCATTAAAGTATGAATAACAATGGCACTGAAAATTTTTCCACAGTTTTTTTCTCTATAATTCATAGTGGTGAGGACATTTGGCAAAGGGAGCTAAATTTGCAGATGAAGTAGGACTGCTAACCAGCTAATTTTAAAACAAGAGAGTGCCTTCTATTTTCTGAGTGTGTCCAGTTTAGTCATGGCAGCCCTTAAAAAGGCAGAGGGGAATTGAAGAAATGGAGTCAGAAGAATGGAGTGTAAATAATACCTTACCAGACACTGAAGCCCTGACATAGGAGAAAGGGACACTGAGCTTAGGAAGATGAGAGATGTGTAAATCATGGAAATGGTAAGGAAACGCATTCTCCACCAGAGACTATAAAGGAACATGTTTCCACTGATGCTTCATTGTAAGAACATTGAGACCCATTTACAATCCCTGATTTTGAGAACTGTAATGCAATAAATTCATGGATCTTTGAATCAGGATGTTTGTAATAATTCATTATATCAGGCATGGAAAATGAATGTGCCCATGGATGATTGCCATATTTTCTCAGTGAATGAAGAGAAATTATATAAAAATAAGAATAGTTCATCCCTCACTATAATTAATTTTAATTATCATGAATAGTACCATGTAGATTATTAGTAAATATATCATGATCTGTTTGAGAAATGTATTAAGCTCTGTTAATAGAGGCAATCAATATGGATTTAACATTTTACTGATTGTATAAAATATACACTACATCAAAGCACACATAAATATTTGTGGAAGCTAGAGATTCTGTAGGTTTCAAAAAGAAATATTGTGTTTAGAGGATGCTTTTAATTCGTTTCTCTCATAAGCCCCTGAAAACTACCCCTGTACACTCTCTCTGACTTTAGTCCAACTACTTTACATAAATATTCTATATTGTACAACCTGTGAGTTTGCGGGTATTCACTTAGCTCTACTCCCCATCTCATTAAGGAATCAGATTGGACTGTATTTTATAAGAAACAAAAATCATTTCCAGACAGAGAAATGGTTCAGCTGTTAAGAGCACTTTCTTCTCTTGCAAAGGACCAGTGTTCAGTTTTCAGGGCCTGCATTAGGTGCCTTATAATCACCTGTAACTCCAGAGCAGGGGATCTAGCTCCCTGTTCCAGCCTCCATGGGTATCCACAGTCATATATTCAAACACAGACACAGACACAGACACAGACACAGACACAGACACAGACAGACAGACAGACAGACACACACACACACACACACACACACACACACATCCCAAAATAAAATTTTAAAAGAGGAAAATAAATACATCGTTTTACAGTGTTGTATCTGTTTACATCTGATGCAAAAAAAAATCTTCTTTGATGATGAAAGGACACAGATTTAGAAGACAATAAGAGATGATGTTGGTTGAGAGATATGACAAAAGTAGGCTTTTCTCTAAGATCTATGATGATTCCGGTCATGCGTGTTTGTCAGTGTTTACAGTACCACACACGGATTTCCTCATTTTGAGCCAGCCTTAAATCCAAGTAGATAATTGCTGATTAGCCCTAAAATAATAGTACCACTATTGTAGCAGGAGAGATTATTTTCTGGTCAGGTCATTATTGTGTTCATAGACTTTACAGTTAGATGGGACCATGGATTCAATTTCTCTCTTTGCAATTTGCATAGTATGTTCTGTAACTATGGGAGGTAGTCCTTGGAGGCTTCCAAATCATTTCTAGCACAATTGCATCAAATCCTGTGTCTGAAGTATGTCAAGTCTTCAGCAATAGGGACTTAATGTCAGGGTTTGGGAAGCAATCAAGGGTTATGACACTAGTCTGTGTTATTTTGGGAGTCTCTTAGACCACCCTGACCAAAAACTCAAAGGGAATGTTTTTTGTTTCATAGCATTCAGCTATACTCATGTGTATCTGTCTCTCTATCACCTATCTATCTATCTATCTATCTATCTATCTATCTATCTATCATCTATCTATCTATCTATCTATCTATCATCTATCATCTATCTACCTACCTATGTACTTATCATCTATCTTCTAACTATCTGTTTATCATCTATCTATCACCTATCATCTATTATCTATCATCTACCTATCTATCTACTTATCATGTATCTATCATCTATCAATCATCTATCTATCTATCATCTATGATGGATAGATAGGTAGGTATTAGGTATTAGATAAATACATTATAGATAGATAAGGTAGAGAGATAATGTGTATTTTAAGTAGGCTTTTTATCTATACTTTATTGAGTTTTTGTGTATTTCATATAAGAGATCTTAACCAAGTTTAAACTCCCCCCATATATTTCCCTCTGTGTTTTCACGTCACCTAAGCATTATTTACCCCTCTTCTCTCTCCTCTTGCATAGTCATCTCCATTACCCTCACAGTTAAGCATCCCCCACTTCCCCATTTTCAGGGGTCCAGCTCTAAGTGACACATCTACAATGCATCCTCTATACATAAGATTCAGGGAACATAGCAGAACAGGGGGCAAAGAGAATATTAATACACCTCTCAGCTTTTACAAACAAAACTTCCTCATGCAAAGCATGGTGGTTTACTCAGAAAACTACAACTGGCCAAAGTACACAGGAGAGGACACTAAAGAGTGCTTATACCAAAATAAGACACCTACATCAAAC
Organism: Nannospalax galili; assembly: GCF_000622305.1. Classification (NCBI taxonomy): domain Eukaryota; kingdom Metazoa; phylum Chordata; class Mammalia; order Rodentia; family Spalacidae; genus Nannospalax; species Nannospalax galili. The sequence goes on along the minus strand of NW_008351640.1, from coordinate 4,607,555 downwards.
CTCTGCCACCTAAGACTTAGGGACCATTGTGGAAGAGGGGGAAGAAATATTGTAAGAGCCAGAGGGAGTCAATGATCACATGGAAACAGTTTTTCAGAATTCTGGGAAGTTACTCATGTGAATTTATAGCAATGATTACAGCATGCACAAGACCCATGTAAGCTCTAGCCAGACAAAATCCCTACACAGAATTGAGAAAGTGTAAAAAAAAAACAAAACCCAAATTTACCTGAGGAACTATTGGCAACAGATAACTACTGGGAAAGAAACTCAGTTTTCTTTAAGGGTGTGACATTACATAGACAAACCAGTCTCCAATGGATGCACACACATCAACATTTGGGGACACAAACTTGATTCAATAGGTAATTAAATATGTATGACAGAGTTCATGAAATCTGGTAAGGAAGACAGCTATTAGAGAGGTACAGATGGGGAGGGTGTCTAAATATGATCAAAATATACTCAATTGTGATACTGTGACTATAACCAAGTACACATGGCTGAAGAGGTCATAGATCTTAGAGAAAACCCCAAGACCACCACATCCCTGGGCTAATGTAATTTCTTACTATGTGCAAAATATATATCCTTATATTTATAGACAAACATCCCAGTCACCACACCTCAAAGAAATTTCTTTTTCACCAGATGGAGACCATTACCAAGTACCACAACTGGTCACACATAAACATTGTCTATGAATAGACCAGGCCTAAGTGACGCATCTACAATGTAACCTCTGCACCTAAGGCTCACAGTACATAGAATAGGGGTAAGGAAGACACTAATGGATCTCTCAGTTCTCATTAATGAAGCTTCTTCATGTAACAGAAGTCCAGAAACACAAAAGGTCACAAATGGCCAAAGCATAGAGATTAAGAATCTGCAGAATGCTTGTCCTTGGACAGGACTCATATTAAATTTCACCCACCCAGGGCTCAGGGAGCATTGCCGAACTGAGGATGGAAAGATTGTAAGAGCTGGGGAGGAGGTACACAACCATATGGAAATAGAGTTCTACAAGGTCCTGGGAACCTGATCATATGAATCTACAGCAATGGTGTCAGCATGCACATGTCCCATGCAAACTCAGCAGAGAAAATATAGCATAGAACTGGAGAAATGAAGAGCAGACCCCAATCTTATCTTAAGAAATATTGGCAACTGGTTACTGCTGCGTGAGGAAGAGCTGATCTTCCCAAAGTGAGAGACTCTAGAGAAGCTGATTAAACCTCAGTAGATGAACTTTCACTGAGGAACATCTGGGGACACTAACAACACAGTAGACCTTAAGACAAATGACAGAATATAAAGTCTATATTATAAAGTATAAAGATGATTAATATTGATTGACACATTTTGTATGAAATCCACAAAAATACAATAAAAATAATTTAAGAAAAAAATTGCAAAAATTCAATAAAGAAGCAAAAAGCATATCTTTGTTAGGGAAAATAGACAAATATATTGAGTCAATGTTTATGATGCTATGATAATAAGTAAAACATGCTACTAAAATTTAGAACAAAGTTTAATTTCCATACTTTAAGAAATTAAGATTCCTCTGTTATTAAACTGAGCCATTGACATACTCAGGTGAACAAGGGAGAAAACTAGACTTAAAGAAGGGAAGATGACACTTGCACAAACATTCATAGCCAGGCACCCATGGCAGAAACATTCAAGGACTCGACCAACTGCAAAACCAAAATCTTAAAAAATGCTCTCTCCTGAAAAGGTACATCTTTTTTGATATTATTCTCTAAACAATATAACTACTTGAATAATATTTATATTAGTTATTGTCAGTAATCTAGGCATGATTTGGAAACTTTTTTTTTTGTCTTTTTGAGACAGCGTCTCCCTGTAGCCCCAGCTGTCCTGGAACTCATTATGTAGACCAGGCTGGCCTTGAACTCACAGAGATCCGCCTGCCTCTGCCTCCCAAGTGCTGGGACTACAGGAGTACACCACCACACCCTGCTTATGATGTCAAAACTTTATGGATAGAAATATATAGAATATATGTATGTGCTATGCCATAAGGGACTTGGGCATCTTGTGAAAGGGGAGAAGAATAGTCCCAAACCCCTAAAACTACCAAAAGAATGCTATATTTTTCAAAAATATTTGAAATATGGAAAGGAACACTTCAATGGAAGTTTTGCATAAGGGACCAATACAAAACAAAAGGAGCAGAACATATTCAAAATTATCATTGGTCACTTAGATAGACTAGAGAGATGCCTCAGTTATCAAGAGCACTGATTGTTTTTGCAGAAGACCTGGGTCCTGATTCCCAGCACCCTCATGATGGCTAACAACCATCTATACCTTCAGTTCCAGATGAATTTGATGCCCACTTCTGACTTCTGTGGGCATTGTACCACATGGATGCACTTATATGCATACAGGCAAGACACTCATACACATAAACAATAATTTAAAACTGTGAAAAATTACCATGGAACACTTAGAAAAAACTAAAAAGATGAGCATGTTTATAAATATATTAAGAATGCGTGATTTTTGGAAGAAATGGAAACCACTGAGGAACATTGTGACAGAATTATAACAGAGAAAAAAAAATGACTTCAGAGCCATCTTAAGGTAACTACACAGGACTGAGAGATATTAATGTAATTGGATAAGATGATGTGATCAAAGTTGAAACCAGGAAATTAATGGATCAAGAAATGTCTCTGGAAAATGAAATTGAGAGATAAAGCAGATCCAATAGAATTTTGTGGCTGAGATGATCTGGAATTAAAAATAAAATGCAATGGTTGCAATTTGGCCAGCTGGTGATACTTTCTTATTAAAATGTCATAATAAAGGAAAGAAAATATTATCTCTCTCTGTCTCTGTCTCTATCCATGTCTCTCTCTCTTTCTCCCTCTCTCTCTCTCAATAAAATATATATATATATATGTATATGAGACATTATTATAACCAGGCTTTTTCTGACAATAATAGAAAATATTACTAAAACTTTTTCTTTTTTAAGTTTTTTTTTTAATGTGTATGTATGCGTACGTATGAACATGTGAGTGTAGTTGGTCACAGCTAGAGTTAAAGGCAGTTGTGAGCTCCCCAAGGTGGGCTGAGTAATCAACTTGTGTCCTTTGGAAGAGTAACGAGTGCTGTTAAGCACTGAGCCATCTCTCCAACCCCCTGAAACTTGTTCTTGTATATAGTCTCACTTACCTGCTTTTCCCGCTAACATTTGAAGAGATTTGATACAGTGGATGAAGTGAGGTCAGCCAATCCACACATGCTTCCAACTCTGCTTCAATAGTCTTTTTCCATTCATTCTGAACACAGTGTCCAAAAACTAATATTACATGAAAAAGACAAATGGCTCTATCACCAGAATAGTAGATGGGGGAAGGATATCGTTTTCTACAGTGGTGTAACCACTGATAAGTTGTCCATGCTTCAGAAAGTATGCTCTTAAGCTCTTACCCATATTTATTAAAAATACTCTAATTAAAAACAATGGGTCACACACACAGAAAAGACATGCAAGTAGGCGAGGGACTGATTGGAAAGAAGAAGGGTTTCAGGTAGAGGAGGAGGCAGATGACAAAGGAGGGTGAGAATAACTGAAGTTCATTACATGCATGTACAAAACTGTCAAATATTTGAAAAATTAAGTAAAAATCATAAGTCTCAATTTTATTCTTTCCCCAATAGAAAATGAAATATTAAAAATTAAGGTAAGATCTCAATTCATTCCAAAATTGAGATCCTCTAAATTGTACTAAAGAATATTGAAATGCCATTTACTTTTAATAAAATATACACAAAAATTTTACTAGTACTAGATATTACCACTTCATAATCTTGCACCATCATCACCAACCACTCTCCACTAAACTTTTTCATCTTGCAAACTGAAATTTCTACTCTAAACTGTAACTACTTATTCCCTTCTCCCTTCAGCCCCTGAAAACTACCCTTGTGTGCTCTTTCAATGACTTACTGTTCTAACTACTCAATATAAATTTCCTATGCTGGCCTGGGAGCTCCTGGGGTTTCACCTATATCTACGGTCCATCTTGCTTTAGGACTCCCATGGTTACAGATGATTGCTACTATACCCAGCTTTTATGTGGGTCCTGGAGATTTGAACTCAAGTCCTCATAATTTTGTAGCAAGCAGGACTTGTTCTATCATTGTCCCAGTCCCTGGGATTTTTAATTATTGATTCAATTCCCTTAGTAGTTGTAAATCTACCAATATTTTCTCTTTGCTTAGAATTTATCCATGATACATTTTGTGAGCATAGGAACTGTCCAGTTCTTCTATGCGTGTACATGCTCACAATGTTCTCTTCTCACCATTTTTTGCTAACTTTAGGTTTAATTTATTCTTCAGTATCTATTTCTTTAAATTTTAAAGTTAGTTTTTTAATTTGAACTCTTTCTTGTTATTTAATGTAGGTATCTACCATTATAAATTTCCCTCTTAACATCGCTTTGGGTCAGTTCCAGAGTCTTTGCATACTATATTTACATTTTTATCTGTGTCTATGAATTTTCCAAATCTCTTTTGGTTTCTTTCATAAACCTGCTTTCAAAGCATATATTAAATTCAATAATGCAAAATTCCTGGTTTTACATATCTGTATTTGGACAGGGTACATTTTATGACATTTTTTTGATTCATTGAGATATAATGTTTAGTTTAGTGCAGATCTATTGCTGAAACATCCCATGTGCCTATGAGGAGAATTTGGTTGCCGTCCTCACTGGGTAGCATGTTCCATATTGCATTTGTTTTATCTACTTGACTTACTGTAAAACTTACCGTACACTCTTTCTAGTTTTCTATATACTATTGAGGCAGGTTTTTGAGGTTTCCAGTTATTGTTCTAGAAGCATAAATTTCTCCTTCTAATTAATCAGTTTTTTTCTCTGAATATTTTCAGATTGCTTTTACATTTTTATTCATATGAATAAAGGCATGACCACTTACAGTGAGCTGTACACAAGGGTGTAGGTTCCACAGAGGCTTTAGATCCTCTGGAGCTGGGGTTACAGGATGTTGTCAGCTGCCTAATGTGGGTACTGGAAATTGAATTCAGGTCCTTAGGAACACCAGCAAGAGCTCTTACATTGAGCAGTATTTCCAGCCTATTACTTTGAATATTTGTAACTTTATCATTAAATCTAAAAATATTTATTTTTAAATCTTCTTACTCATAAATTTTGTCTTTGTCTTGGAGATGTTTCTGGGTATGTCCTTTTTGTCATATATTAGTATAATCATTGCTACTAATATGTTTAGGATATTGTTTGCATAGACTATTGTTTCCATTTCTGTCTTTAGATATTTAGTGAGTCTCATAGATCTGATGTACTTAGATAATGTTGTTGTTTTTTTTTCAATTTTATTTTATGTGTAGGGATATATTGCCTGCATGTGTATAAGTGCACTCATGACATGCAATGCTTGTGGAGGACAGAAGAGGGTGTTGGATCCCCTGGAACTAGAGTGACAGATGGTTGTAGCTGCCATGTGGGTGCTGGGCATCAAACCCAAGTCATCTGCATGAGAACCAGTGCTCTTAACTCCTGAGCCATCTGTCCAGCCCCAGTGTTGGGACTTAAGGCTGCTTCTTCAGTCTTGGTCTTTAAAGTGAGCAGTTAAATTGTTTATATTTAATGTGATCTCTAAGGAGAGATTTGCCTTTGTAATTTGACTGCTTTGGTTTCCATAATTTTGAAGGGCTCTTAGTACTCTGCTTCCTATATTATTGCTTTCTTTTCTTTTTGATTTTTGTAGTAACTTAAATGTCTTTCTCATTTTCATTTTGTGTATCTCTATATATTCTCTCTCTATCCTCTCTCTCCCTCCCTCCCTTCCTGCCCCTCTCCCTTCTTGTTCTTCCTTCCCTCCCTCCATCCCTTTACACACATACACATGCACAAACTTTGTGGTTACCATAAGGATTATGTTTAACTTAATTATAACATTCTTGAAACAGCTCTAGCTTAATTTATACCAACTTAAATAACACACAAAATTTCTGCTCTTTGATTGACTTGGTTTCCTCTTCTTACAGACATTGTTATATCACATTTCTGTATATTATCTGTCCCAAAGCATAAATTAATAATTATTTGAAAGGCATTTGTTACTTTTTTTGCTGTTTATTGAAATAGGGGAGGCTCTATAGCCACAAGGCTGGAGATGGCAGATGTTGGGAAAATGGAAGGTAGAGGGTGGAGTGTGTTTGCAGCAACAGGGGAGAGGAGTGCAGGAACAGAAGAGCACAGCCCACAGGAGGTCTGCAGGAGGCTGAGGCTCCTGGGAAAGCAGGTATGAGTCAGGGCCAAAAACTACACTAAAAATGGCCCCTACCCTAAACCCCTACCCTTGCTGGCTGTCTCTTGACTCTAGGCCAGGGCTGGGAGTGCTCTATACAACACTTTCTATATCAACAAAGTACACAGAGGTTCTGGCTCCTTCTTGTAAAAACTCAGAGGACCTCCACTCCTGCATCACCAGACAGGCCCTACATGTATGGTGGTGCAGCTGGAGCCAGACCACCACACAATATGCACAATGACCACATTTCCCTTCTTGAAAAAGCCTCCAAATTTGCCAAAATTCATGGCCAATTTCACCAGGAGGTTTGTATCCTCAGCCCAGGCCTTGTGGACTAATCCTTATACAGCAGGGAAGGCATCAACAAGGTACAGATGGGCCTGGTGAGCTGTCTGGGGGTTACATGTCACAGCAATGATGCAAGCACATGGGTGGTATCTGGTCACCTTGTGATCACTCCTGCCAGACTTAGTGAATGTGATAATTGCCCCACTGCAGCACTTGAAGGAGGCCTCCACAATGCTCTAAACGACTGCTTCTATGAGGTGTCTGCTAATTGGAACCAGGCAGTGAAGTTCTTCAAAAAGTTTTAAGTAGTAAAATCTCATCACTGGCCTCCAAGATCCCATCACTGGCCCCTAGGATCGTGTCAAACCTGCAGACTCTTCCATGGTTTTCCACATTGCTAATCTTGTTGTTGTTTTTTTTCTTTCTCAGGACCTTTCTAAATTCATGCATGACTTGCAGATGCATGATGCAAACACAACGTGTACATCCTGCCTGCTCCCTTCCAAACTTCTTGTCCTAGAGGTCTCATTTTTGATGCTGCAGGGAGGTCCGCAGCAGCCCCAAGAAGGTTTCACCTGCTTCTTGCTGCCCAAGGAGCGACCATTTTCTATCTCGGTCACCAGGAAGTCAGCATCTTTCTCCTTCACCTGCAGCCAAGTAAGCCCATCATCAATGTGGTCCAGCCACAAGATGCACGTGTCATAAGTAGGCGTTATCCGTGTGATCTTCAGAATGGCTCCCTTCTTCAGCCCCACCTCAAAGGTGCTGCTGTCCTTCATAAGCCCAATTCTCAGAGATTCTCGGCCCAATTCATAAGCCCAATTCTCAGCCAAGTTCTCAGGTTCCTTAGCGTTCAGAGACACAGCTACTGGCAGGTAGAGAACCGGGTCAGATGCAAGGCTTTCTGTGGCTGTGTGGGCACTTTTGATGGTCTCGGTATGGTATTTGGGAGTTCCATTTGAGAAGTTCAGATGAGCCACATTCATTCCATACTTAATATTTTCTTTCAGCATCTCCACAGATCAGGAAGCAGGACCAACGGTACAAAGGTACGGATGATGCTGGTGTTATAGGCTGTAGTGGGTGTGGAGCCAATGTTCAGGTGACACAAGTGCTCTAGGAAAGTGTCAACTGTAGCTGTATGAAGCGTTTCCTGCTTTGCTGTGTGGTTTCATTTTGGCTCCTGAGGTCCTCCAGCAAGCTCTGGCTCCCAATGCCTTGCAAAAGTAGAGAGGCAGTCTGGAGGATCCCAAACTATGGCTGCTGAGCAGGTGTTTGCTTAAATTATAGAGAAAAATTAATGTGGAGAAACAAATAATTGTAATAATGTTATTGAATTTTAGAATAATAAATACAGATATCTGTCCTGTACATTATGTAGAAAAAAAATTTAACCATCAGCAAGTCATTGTTTCACTGATACTAGTTTACAGAATGGTCCATGTGCTCACCTTTAGGAGATCTTCATTGGTTTTGGTGTTTTCTAGTTACTTTTCAGTTAAGTTTATTTTCTAGTGATAATAAATTCCCTCAGCTTTTCTTTACCTGAGGTTGCTTTAATTTTTCCCCCACTTTAAAACACAGTTTTATCAACTATAGGGTTATGGTTAGTTGTGCTTTAATTGGTATACATTTAGAAGTTTGCTGATATTTGGCTCACAGAATTCTGGTTGCATGTTTCTGTTAGGAATTCCAGAACGTCTTACTGAAGACTCCTCACACATGTCGGATCCCTGGTTTTCATCATCTCTCCTTTCCTTTGACCTTTGAATACTTAATCTCTATGTGTGTGTCTGTTTAGACTCATCTTTCCAGTAGCCCTTTGGGCTTTATATATACCATCAAATCTCAGAAGTGTTTAACCACTATTTCTCCAAACAATTTTTCCCCATTTTTTTTTTATTCTTCCTGAGGTCTCACATTGTGTAGAGTGATCACTTGATGGTGTCCCATAAGTCCTTAGCCTCTGTTCACTTTTCTTTAAACGTTTCATTTTTCTCTTTGGAAATTTCCATTATCTTACTTCAAATTCACTGATTCTTCTGCCTACATATATTCACCCTTGGATTCTTTTACTCAATTATTCATTTCAGCATAATTTTGAAGTTTGTTTTCAGGTATGCAATAATCTATGTACTCCCTCCAGCAACATTTCTAAGTCATCAAACCAAGTTGTATAGTTTAGTATAAGTTTGAATAGCTCAGAATCATGTAACTGTTAGCATTAGTTCAGTAGTGTGAAAATCTGGGAAAATTGTTGGTACACATCCTAAAATTTGAAATGAAATAGAGTTCTTATGTCTAAGGGAAAATCAAATGGATACCAAAGCTCCAGAAGAGAGGGTCAATTCACCTTTCCTTTGTGTTTTTGTTTTATTTTGGCTATCATCTGCCTGACAATGCCTGACCATGTCTGCACAGAATGAATCACTCTTCCTCAGCCTACCATTCAAATACCAACTCTTAAAGAAACTCTCTCACAGGCATAATGAGAAATAATTCTTTACTAGATCTTGGGTATTTGTCAGTATCTAAACTGTGTCATCACAATGTAAATGTTGAATATTTGAATAATGTTCATGGTATTCATATACTCTTATAAACTTATAAAACCTTAATCATGAAAAATGGATGAAATGGTTGTTATGTTGCAATTACCTGATTTTCTGCCTAAAATATCCAATAACAATGATTTAATATTTGCATCATGTAACTGCTCATGAAGTTCTGCTGCTAACAGAATCAACAGTGGCATCTACCCCTTTACCATTCCTGAAAAAAGTTAATGTAGCCCCTTAGAAAAATTCAATATTCCTAAATAAAAATATGTTTTACGATATGATACGTTAATGCCCATTCTGAAACTGAACACCTGAAAAAAATGAGTGTAGCTCATTTTAAATAGATACCATTTTATTTATTCATTTTAAATTATGTATTTTTTTCAGTTTGTATATGAGTGTGTTCCTTGCATGTATGTAAGTGTACCTGTGTTATGCAATACCCACAAAGGCACACATATTTAATCCCAGCAGTTGGGAGGCAGAAGTAGGTGAATCTCTGTGTCTTCAAGACTAGCCTGGTCTACATAGTGAGTTTCAGTTCCACCCAGAGCTACACAGGGAGATTCTGTCCCACACCACCTCAAAAAAAAAAATCCCACATCCACCTCTGGTGTTCAGATACGTTTGCACACATTTGCATGCATGCCCAAACACATGCACACACACATGAATGTGCACACACACACAGAAAAACCCTCAAGTGCCATAAAATATTAACTATTACATAGTTTATATGGTTCATACAATTATAAATTGTGCCAATTTTCTCATTTTTATTTTTATCTTATTTCTAATTAAAAAATGCTCTAAATAAAATAACTACAAAATGTATTGATGAATTTTTAGCCTTTAAAAACTAAGTATATTTTATTCAGTACACTAGGCTGATACAGTGATCTGAGTTCATAGAGAACATAACAGGAATTACTCAGAGGCCCCCTGCACAAATCTCATCCTATTAATTACATTTTCAGTAAGAGAAGTGGCTCCTAGAGTGAAGTAATTTGGAAAATCAGAGGTAAAGGAGAACTCCAGAGACGATGCATACAGATTCTGTCAGGAGTAATACAGTAACAGTAATGAAGAAACTTGTCCACACAGAGGAAGCCACTTGGCAGACGTTCTCATCATTGGCAGTTATGTCTTGAGCTTCTGGTGGTATAGACCACATAGGATTGCAGGTGCTCCTTCTGGGAACCCAAATTACTTTACTTGTTCCAATAACTTTTGCTTCTGGGCAAAAACAGTGAAGTCAGAAGCAATACCAATTAGTCCTTCCTGTATTCTCCTCCAAGCCAAGTAGCATGGGGGCAGAAAGTTGAGCGGGAGAGGTTTACTCGTCCTGCACTTCCATCTGTCAGCTGTATGGTCAATTCTTGGGAGTCCTTTCAATCCCATATTTCCATTCCAGATGTGCTTTCCGTGGCTTTGGCTTCACTTCGATTTATTTCAGGAAAAATCAAAGAAGGCAAAGTTCCTCCTTCAGAGATGCAATTTTTCAGAGCACTGGGGGCTTGGGAGAGGATTATTTATAAAGTGTTGAATTAATTAGATGAGTAGGTCAAGGGGGCCTGTCACGTATTTCTGTAGAAAGACAGCATTGTGCCAAATGAGTGATCTTTATTGATTGAGCATTGCAATTGCCCACTTGGATAGTTAATCAATGCTAAAGTGTCAGATTCCTCAAAATATTAAACAGAATGAAGACAAGGATTTTTACCTGGAGATTAAATTCTTACAGTTTCAATAAATCATTGAAAGAAGCCTCTTTGCATCCAGGTGAATTGCAGGGGAATAAGTAAAAGTGGAGTGATGGATTATTGGGCTGATTGAAAAGTAATAGTATCTGCACTTGTGGTTTACTCTGGGAACACGTCTCAAAGCATGTCGTAGGAGTAATTGATGCAATGGGTACCTAAAGCTTCGGATTAAAAGGAATATTTTCATCTAAATATAGGAAAGAAAAGCAACTATTTGTTGACAATCTATTTCAGATGTTAAAGAAAGGAGTGTCCATCAATTTCTTGTTCTGGCATTATATCGAAATAATCAAACCATATA
>NW_008351640.1:4583436-4596292 GCF_000622305.1 Nannospalax galili | reverse complement strand
ATATTAGTTTTTTCACTTCTGTGACAAAACACATGACAAAGGGAACTTAATGAAGGCAAGGCTTTGTTTTGGGCTCATGGAGTCTCTCAAGGAGGGTAAGACATGGCAAGAGAAACATGAGTCATACAGCTGAGCACATCACCTCCACAGTCAGGAGGAAAAGAATGCTGGTGCACTCAGCGTGCTTCCTACTTTTTATTCAACCTGGGGTCCCCCAACCCTGGCACAGTGCTGCCCACATTCAGTGGTTCTTCTTCCTTCAATTAAATGTTTCCATAAATACCCTCAGAGCCAGCCACACCTAGAAGTGTGTTTCTGTAGTGATTCTTATCTTTTTTTTTTTTAATGTGCATGAGTGTTTGGCCTGCATGTGTGTAAATACACCATGTTCATGCAATACTATGGAGCCCAGAAGAAGGCATCAGATTCATTGGAATTGGATTTATGGACAGTTCTTGGCCACCATTTGGGTACTGGGAATCAAATCCGGGTCTTCTGCAAGATTAACCAGTGCTCTTAACAACTGAGCTATCTCTCCAACCCCTCATGCCTATAATGATTCTTAATCCCACAAAACTGACAAATAAGCTTAGCCACCACACAGTTCTAAAACCAATGCTTGAACTCTGAGATGGCTTGAGAAGATCTGAAGTCTCATGCCATTTGTACCACAGTGGCAAGAGTGGCGGATGATTACATGCTATTTACTAGGGTGAGGCAATTGTAATACTAAATAACTCATTTAATACCTACCATAAGCCTCTGAGATACATACTATTATTATCCTCACTTTATTAAAAAGGGATATAATTTTAGATCTTATTTATTTATTCATTTATTTATTTAATAACCACACAATTAGAAGAAGCTTTTCATTACAACAGCATTGACATATTCAATAACAATTTTCTGTTCTAAGATGCAAGCAAAGATGCATCTCTTCCAAAAGTGGCTGTAATTTTTAGGTTCACAGTTGAATTAATACAGTTTTATAATACTGAACTCAGTATAAACCCTATAACATAAAATTGAATTAAGGTTCTAACCTTTAAAAAGATTTCCATTTATTTTAAAATATACTGTTTCATACAGAAAAACTCATTTTAATGCTACCAACACTTAGATGTTTGCACATGAGTTTCTACTCTCTATGTATTTGATTATTATTAGTCAAAGTTGGTTACTTTTTGAGATCCTTGGCACCTGAGCATGGATACAAAGTCATCAGAGAGATTTCAGTGATAATGTTTTTCACCTCTACTAATTAACATGAAGCAAATTTTTATGCTTTTTCTTCAAATATACCTGTTTTTTTTTAACTTGTTGATTTTTTGTGTGTATTTCATACAGAACATCACAAACAATTTTATTTATCTATATACCCACATCCCAAATGGCACCCCTCCAAAGCCCCCCTGCCCCCAAAGGAGCCCATATACTCTGTCGTCTCTATTATTGTCCACTGTGTTTTCGGGTACCCCCAGCCGTTCCCCAGTGCAAGTCCATCTGCTGAATCAAGTCAGTTTATCTAGAGTTCCTTGTTTTAGGAAGATCAGCGATTCCTCATCTAGCAGCAAGCAGTTGTCAATATTCCTTTAGATAAGACTGGAGTCTGCTGTTCATTTTACCAGTTCTATGCTGGGTTACTGCCTGGAAGTCTCTTGGGACACCCTGGCCAACAACTCAAAGGAAGGTATCTCATTGATCATTGTTATGTAGCCTTTAGCTATAAACATGGTCGCTTAAAGAATTATATTGATCCATTTAATCTTTACTTATACTTTTCTTTTGGGTATTTAAGATCATACAGTTGGCCCAGATAAACCAATTTATTTTTTACTCTTAAGGTCCTTTGAGGATCTGGTTCTCAGGGGTCACATGGGCTTGGGAGGAGCCTCTGGCTCCTTTCTTTTACCAGTTCCATCTATGTGAATATAAGTCAAAGGTCCTGCTCGGCCATGGCTGGCTTCACTTGGAAGCATGGAGGAAATGATTCCTCTGTGTTGACCCTCCTCTTTGTAGACTGGACACTGGTTAAAGTCCATTTGGTGGGGTTTCCGAGGTGTCTTTGCTCAAGAGGACAGATGACTCACCACAGTTACAGGACATTTTGAGAGGTACTCATAGTCCCCTGGAACTTAGTCGAACTAGGAGGGCAAGCAGCAAAAACTGTCTTTTGTGTCCCTCTGACAAAATTAGTATAGGCCTCAAAGTATAGCTGTTAAACATCCAAGAAGGTTAGTTCCACCAGTCTGGTACTTTTAATTACCATGTGCTATGTAGAGTAAACTTCGGCAAAGACCAAACATTCTCACAAAAACCTTGCCTAGACATATATTGTATTCCTTGAGCTAGATGCATGTATAATTTTTCTGTAGGTTGTTCTATTAATATGGTTCCCTCTGTTTTTTTTTTTTTAAACTAGCTAGGTATTATTTATCTCTCACAGTGTCTAACCATTCCACCATGGTTTCCCCATTTTAAAGTGCCCCCATTTTTCCCATTTCTACTTTAATAATACCCTTCTGCTATGGTCCACCTCTCTTTAGCTCCTTCTTTCCCTTTATCCCAAAGTTTCCTTGTTTAACCCTCCCTCCCATCTCCCCTCAAAGTAACCCCATTTTTTCCATATCTCCCTTATTAATGACTGTTTCCTACTGTTCTTCTCTTTCAGATTCTTTCTTTTCCTTTACCACACTGGTTGCTTTTAATTATTCTGGTTTCTGTAGTTATGTCTGGATACATACTCACTTATAAGGATTTGGTGCTAGGATCCACATATGAGGGAGAACACGCATCGGTTTTTTTGTTTCTTTGTTTGTTTTGTTTTGTTTTCCTGAGTCTGTGTTACTCTACTTTGTATAACAGTTTGCAGTTCCATCTATTTACCCACAAATTTCATTATTTCATCTTTCTTTACTGCTGAGTAAAACTCCATCTTATAAATGAAACATTTTCATTATCCACTCATCCATTAAGGGACACTTAGGTTGCTTGCATCTCTTAGCTATTGTGCAAAGAAAACAACAAACATGGATGTACAAGTGTCTTTGTAATAGAATGAGTTCTTTGGGTATATGTGAAGCAGCAGTATAACTGGGTCAAATGATGGGTTCATTTTCAGTTTTTTAAGAGTTCTCCACACCACGGGGCTGGAGAGATGCCTCAACTATTAAGAAAACTGACTGTTCTTGCAGAAGACCAGGTTTAGAATCCCAACATCCATATGGCAGCTAACAACTGTCCATAACTCCATTTCCAGAGGATCCGACAGACTCTTCTGTCCACTGCGTGCATTTCACAACAGAGATGCACTTACCTACATGCAGGCAATACACACAGACAAATAAAATAAAAATGATAAATAAAATGTATTTTTAAAAAGGTTTCTCCACACTGCTTTCCATAGGAGTTGGACAAGTTTACAATCTCACCAGCAGTGGATGAGCATTCCCCTTTCACCACATCCTCACCAAAAATTGGTATCATTAGTTCTCTTGATCTTAGCCAGTCTGACTGGGGTATGATGAAATCTTAAAGTGGTTTTACTTTCCACTTCCATAATGATTAATGATGATGAAGACCTTTAAAGGTGCTTCTTAGCCATCTTCATTTCTTCTTTTGAGAACTCTGTCCAGCTCCTTAGCCCATCTTTTAATTCGGTTACTTCCTTTCTTGATTTTGTGTTTTTTGAGTTCGTTATATATTCTGGATGTTAAACCTCTGTCTGATGTGTTGCTGGTGAAGATTTTCTCCCATTCTGTGGCTTTTCTTTTTTATTTCCTTGGTTGCTTCTTTTGATGCACAGAAGCTTTTTAGTTTAATGAGGTCCCATTTGTTGATCGTAACCTTTTTCTGGAGCAACTGACGTCTCGTTTAGAAAATCCTTTCCTACACCTACATCTTGTAGGTTATTGCCAATGTTTTCTTCTAACAGATTCAGAGTTTCAAGCTTCACCTTGAGGTTTTTGATCCATCTGGAGTTGACGTCCTTGCAAGGTGAAAGATAGAGGTTTAATTTCATTCTTCTACAGTGGACATCTGGTTTTGCCAGCAGCATTTGCTGAACATGTATGCAGTGTTTCCTCCAGTGAAAGTTCTTTTGTCAACTATTGGGTGGCTGAAATTGCATGTACTCATATTTGAGTCTTCAATTTTGTTCTGTTGATCTACGGGTCTATTTTTGTGCCAGTACCATGTTGTTTTTATGACTATAGCTCTGCAATACAATTTAAAGTCTGGTATAGTAATCTCCCCCAGCATTGCTCTTAGTGCTCAGGGGTGCATTGGCTATTCGAGGACTCTTGATGCTTCCATATGAATCTTTGGATGGTTTTCTCTATTTCTGTGAAGAATGTCATGAGGGTTTTGATTGCCATTGAATTGAATCCATAAATGGCTTTTGGAAGGATGGTCATTTTCACAATATTAATTCTTCCGATCCATGAGCATGGGAGATCCTTCCATCTACTTATGTCTTCCTCAATATCTTTCTTCAAATATTTAAAATTTTCATTGTAGAGGTCATTAATGTTCTTTGGTCAGGTTTATTCCGAGATATTTTTTTTTTTGCAGCTATTGTGAAAGGGAGTGTTTCCATGTGCTCTTTCTCTGATTGCTTGTTATTGATATATAGAAAGGCTACAGACGTTTGTAGATTAATTTTGTAACCTGCCACTATACAGAAAGTGTTAATCATTTCTACAGGTTTTCTGGTGGAATTTTGGCATCTCTTAGATGTAATATCATATCGTCAAAAAAAAGGATAATTTGATCTCTTCCAATCATTACTCCTTTAATTTCCTTCTGTCTTATTGCTTTTGCACACAGTTTCAAGCACTATATTAAAAAAGAGTTGAGATAATGGTCATCCTTGTCTGGTTCCTGATTTCAATGGAAATCCTTCCAGTTTTTCTCCATTTAGAATGATGTTGGCTGTAGTTTTGTTATATATGGCTTTAATTATGTTGAGGTATGTTCCCTCCTGTCCAATTCCCTCTAGGTCTTTGAACATAAATGCATATTGAATTTTGTCAAAGGTTTTCTATGCATCTACTGGGATGACCATGTGGTTCTTTTCTTTGAGTATATTTAAATGTTTTATGATGTTTTTTGACTTATGTATATTGAATCATCTCTACATCTCTGGAATAAAGCTGACTTTATCTTGGTGGATGATATCTTTGATATGTGTCTGTATGTGATTTCCAAGTATTTTGTTGAGAATTTTTGCATTTATGTTCATTAAGGATATGGTTCTATAGCTTTCTTTTTTGGTTGTATCTTTACCTGGCTTTTGTATTAGAGTGATGCTGGCTTCACAAATGGAATTTGGAAGTTCCCTCTCCATGGAATTATTTCAATCTTTTTGTATTTGTAAAGGTTTGTTTTGTGCCCCAGTATATGGTCAATTTTGGAGAAAGGTACATGAGGAACTGAATAGAAAGTGTATTCTTTGGTGCTTTGGTGGAATATTCAGTAGATGTCTGTTAGGCCCATTTGATATATGGTATTGTTTAATTCAGATGTCTCTCTGTTAAATCTCTGTCCTACTGACCTATCTAATGGAGACAATGGGGTATTGAAGTCCCCTACTATTAATGAGTTGGGATTAATCTGTGTCTTAAAGCCCTGTAGTATTTTCTTATGAAGTTGGGTGCACCAGAGTTTGGTATCTTCTTGGTAAGTTGTTCCTTTGACCAGAATGAAGGGTCCCTCTTTATCTCTTATGTTTAGTTTTACTTTAAAGTCTATTTTGTCAAATATTAGAATTGCGATGCCTGCTTTTTTCTTAGTAACATTTGCTTGGTATATTTTTTTCCAGCCTTTCACCTTAAGGCAGTGCCTATCCTTGAAAGTGAGATGAGTTACTTGCAGACAACAAAAAGTTTAGTTTTATCTCTTAATACATTCAACCAGTCTGTGTCTTTTGACTAAGGAGTTCAGTCCATTTATATTTAAAGTTATTAATGAAAGATGTGTATTGATTCCTGTCGTTTTGATTTCTGTTCCCATTCTTGATGTTACTGTGCATTTCCATGGTTATACCTTCTTAAAGTTTCTTTCAATTAACCCTTGGGTATAGTCATTCCTTTCTTCATCTTTTTATATTGCTTCAAGAACTCTCTGAATGGCTGGTTTTGTGGACAAGAATTCTTTCAGCCTATTTACATAATAGAAGATTTTTCTTTTCCCTTCAACTATAAGAGGCATTTTGTCTGGGTAAAGTAATCCGGGTTGGCATCTGTGGTCATTTAGAACTGGGAATACTTTGGTCTAGGCTCTTCTGGCTTTCATATTTTGCAGTGAAAGGCAGCTGTAAATCTGATGGGTTTTCCATTATATGTGATGTGTTGTTTTTATTTTTCAGTTTTCAGTATTCTCTCTTTGTTCTGTATGTTTAGTGTTTTTACTATGATGTGCCATGGATAGTTGCTTTTCTGGTCCTGTTTATTTGGTGTTCTATATGTTTCTTGTATTTGTATGTGCATATCTTTTTTTAATTTGGGGATATTTTCTTTACAATCCTGTTGAAGTTCTGGTCCATACCATTATCTTGAGATTCTTCTCCTTCCACAATGCCTATGGCTCATAAGTTTTATATTTTTATGGTGTCACACAATATTTGCATATTCCAATCTTGCATTTTCTTAAATTTTTCATAATCTTTGCTTCAGTGTTCTAATTTGTCCACTTTATCTTCCAGTCTTGATATTCTGTTTTCCATTTCAATCATCCTATTGGTTAGGCTTTCTACTGTTGTTTCTACCCCTTGGCTGAATGTTTCACATCCTCCTCATTTCAGCCTGAATAATCTTCAATATTTCTAATCTCTTCTGAATTCATTCAGAAGTTAATCCTTATCTTGTTTTAGTTCTTTGATTTCTTTGTTTGTGTGTTCTTTAAATTCACTGAATTATTTGATCATGTTTATATATTTTTTTCTTTTGAGTTCCATGTCCTGTATTATCTCTAGGGGATGCTCATTGTACTCCTCTGGAGGACTGTTGGTACTTAGTGGGGATGTATTATTTTGATTCTTCTTATTATTTTTTCTTTGTGTCTTTGACATGTGGATTTCTTTTGTAGTTTCTGATTCTTGTGTGAGACTCAAGCCTTCCTTTCTTGAGTTTAGGTCTGTTTTTTTTTGTAAACTTTATGTGCCTTTGTGGTTTACTTGTTAGGCATGAAAAACTGGTTGACTGAGGCTTCAGGTTCTCTCTTTTGAGTTTATATTGGAGTGGCAAAATTGCTTTCGTCTTGCTGTTCTGAAGTTCCCACAGATGCCCAAGTTGGATGAGGATCTGATGCTCTCAGGCTTTCTCCTAAGGTCTGGATCACTCCAGGAAAGATGCTGGCCTCAGGATTTTGGGGGCTAGGCTGGCCTAAGAGTACGGCCTAGGAATGATGCTGTCCTCAGGAAGCTGTTGGCTGTGCAGCCCAGGGATTCAAAGGGAGATGGGGCTGGGAACAGGCCCAGAGGGCTCCTGGGGAATACAAGGAGGAATTGGGTTGGCCTGGATGCAAAGGATCAGAAAGCAGTGGAGATTATGGGCCAAGAGGTTAGTCTCAGGGTCCAGGGTGCCAAGATAAGAAATGGGCCAGTACACAGGCTAGGAGGAGAGATGGGGTGGGGGAGCTGGGAGGGTGAATGAGTCTGGGGGAGTCAAGGCATGGTGGGGGAAGCGGAACTTACCCAGGAAAGATGCTGACCACAGGAAGATGGTGGCTCTGCCTGCCAGGGTTGCAAAGGGAGGTAGAGGTGGTAACAGGCCCAAAGGGCTCCTGGTGACTACAGGGAGGAACTGGGTTGGTCTGGATGCAAAGGATCAGAAAACAGTGGGGATTCTGGGCCAAGAAGTAAGCCTTGGTGTCTGGGGTGCCAAGACAAGAAATGGGCCGGTACCCAAGCTAGAAGGAGAAAAGGGGTGGGGAGGCTGGAAATGAGAATGAGGCTGGGGGAGCCAAGCCATAGTGGGGGCCACTGAACTTACCCAGGAAAGATGCTAAGCCCAGGAAACATAATCTTAGAACATTTTATCTAATGTTACTCCACTGTGAATAATAATATTATTGTCTGAATTGAGGAAGTCTATCTTTCCATCCTCTAGGTAGAGTCTGTTAAAGCAGACTGTTCAACTTCAGCTACAAAGGTTCTTATTTACTAGGGCTAGTGTAGGACTTCAGAGTTTATAATCTAATGATATCCCAATTAATGAAGATACCACTGACTCAGGATTCCACTGCACTTAGCTGAAACACTTGATTTTTCACTGTATCCTGACCTAAGATCCTGTAGGATTCTAGTTGCAAATGATCCAACATATGTGAAACAGTCCCTCATTTTTTTTCATGGTTCATTTTAATCAACAAAGCACAGTATCACAAATGATCAGTAAAATAGGTTAAAAATAAATGCACCAATTAAATGATAACAGTATATGACAAACCTATGATTAAGATGTGCCATTGGTGAATTGAGTTATAAATGGAACAGGGTACCATTTTCTATAATTGATCCTAGATGCCTTAATTTCTATTATTTGATGATAATCCATAATGTATGTGCTCAAATTTCTAAGATGTTGCTCTTGACAGAAAGGAGCCCTCATGACTGCATTGAGAAATAGACACCTACTTAATCATTCAAGTCCCTTTCAACCTCCATATGAAGTTTCCTATGTGATAAGGACCTAAAGTGTTAATATAAATCTTGCATAGACTGAGCTGTAGCAAAGGCAGGCTGAACTCAGCAACTTCATGGCATCACAGCATGAGCTTTATTTATTCCTTTGTAGTCATCTCTCTTATAGCTTGTTCACACATTCTTTCTTTTAGACATTAGGCACAATGACTGTCTCAAGTTCAGGTACCAGACAAAACAGAATGAATGTATGATTGTGGCTTGGACTTCTTAAATCTTATGCAACGCGAGAGTCCAAGAAGCAAGCTACATCAGATCACAAATAATCCAAATTCCCATGAACTTCTCCAGAAAGTTCAACCATGTCAATTAAGGAAATCTCTGCTATATTTTTTGTTCAAACATCTTCAAATAATATTCAGTAGATAAAATCAAAACCACTAAAATACACAGGACTGAATGTGAAATAGACCTTGTATCATTCTTGGATCCTCCATTGTAACAGCTTTACAGAAAGATCCGTTAGACTTAACATCAGATAAGTTCAGATCATGGACACAGGAAGACAGTTTCTAAACTATATGGAAAGACATAATCCATTGATGATTTTTCTGCTTGACTTTGATCTAAATTTCAGCTTATTAAACTGAGTCACAATGCTATATGTGCTCATATAACTCAATGCAGGCATCTCAAAATATGCTAGCAGTAAAAGGTTTCTGAATGTGGAACAACAAAAAATTGTTTTGAGATCAAATGCATAAATGAATTTGGGTCCTTTTGGCAGTGTTCAACTGTGCTGTCTCATCTGACTTTACGGCAATATTGATCAAATAATTATTATAAATTATATTATTATTATTAATTACTTATAATAATTATAAAATATTAATATTTTAAATATTTTTCTACCACCATTCCACAGTATGGAAGTATCAAATTACTATCTCTTTGGATTGCATTGTATTAGAAAGTTTTATATTAAAAGTAGTTGATTTGGCACATAGTGACTATTACAGAGCTCAACAACTTATCATACACAGAACATATATCTGAGAGATGCCCAGGCATAACTGACTCATCTGAAATGGAACCTCTACACCTAAGGCCCATAGAAGATAGCAGAAGAGGAGGTAGAGAGAATATTAATGCAATATTGCTGCAAGTTCATAGGAGGAAGTTCCCAATGATCTGAAAACCTCTGTTTCCTTATGTGCATGCACCAACCCTTGTTTCTACAGTCTTTCTCCCACGTCTTCTGCAATCGTCCCTGAGGCATGGCTGGGTGAGGTTTAATATAGGAGTCCTATCTACAGACACACACCCTGCAGTTTCCTGTTCTCTAAAACTTAGCCAGTTGTGGACTTATGTGTACATCACATTCTGTTTTATGTGGAACTTCAGTGGTGAGGGTTGAGGGATGTATTAGTATTCTACCCACCCCCTGTTCTGCTATATTCCATGAGCCTTAGGTGTAGAGGACCCACTGTAGATGTTCACTTAGGGATGGGTATCTGTCAGACACATATTCTCTCTGTATGTGACCAGTTGTGAAACATTGTAATGGCCTCCATCTATAGACTACTTTTGGTGGGTTCTTCATTTTTCACAATATTAATCTGACAAATCCGTGATCATGGTAGGTCCTTCCACCTCCTTGTATCTTCTATCTCTTTATTTAAAAATTTCACTGTAGACATATTTAATGTCTCTGTTAAGATTTATTACTAGATAGTTTTTTGATGCTATTTTGTATGGACTCTTTCTTTGATTGCTTCTTGTTGGTGTATAAAATATAAGAAGGCTATTGCTTTTTGTAAATTGATTTTGTAACCTGATGCTTTGTTGGCATTATTGACCTTTTCTAACAGTTTTCTGGTAGAATTTTTGGCATCTCTTAGATATGATATCATATTATCAGAAAATAATGATAATTTGAGATCTACTTTTACATTTAATTTTCTTCTCCTGCCT
This sequence comes from Nannospalax galili, assembly GCF_000622305.1. Taxonomy (NCBI): domain Eukaryota; kingdom Metazoa; phylum Chordata; class Mammalia; order Rodentia; family Spalacidae; genus Nannospalax; species Nannospalax galili. The sequence goes on along the minus strand of NW_008351640.1, from coordinate 4,585,674 downwards.
TATTGCTCTAGCAAGAGTTTCAAGCACTATCGTGAGAAGGAGTAGAGGTAGGGGATAGCCCTGTCATGTTCTTGATTTTATTGAGAATGCTTCCAGTTTTTCTCCATTTAGAATGATGTTGGCTGTGGGTTTGTTGTATATAGCTTTAATTATGTTGAGGTATGTTCCCTCCCGTCCAAAACCCTCTAGGACTTTGAACATAAATGTATCTTGGATTTTGTCAAAGGCCCTTTTTGCATCTATCGAGACAACCATGTGATTTTTGTTTTTTAGTTCATTTATATGACTTATTATATTTATTGACTTATAAATATTGAACCATTCCTGTATCTCTGGAATAAAGCCAACTTGATCATGGTGGGTGATCTTTTTGATCGTTTGTGTCTGTAAGTGGTGATGAGTATTTTCTTCGGAATTTTTGTGTCTTTGTGCATTAATCATGTGGGCCTATAGTTTTCATTTTTTTATTTTGTCTTTCCGTAGTTTTGGTATTAGATGATACTGACTTCATTGAAGGAGCTTAGGAATTATCCCTCTGGTGCAATCTTTTTGAATAACTTAGGTAGTATTGGTTATAGAACTTTTTGAATGTCTGGTGGAATTCTGCTGTGAATCTATTGGGCCTGCACTTTTTTAGTTGTGAGGTTTTGTATTGCTGTTTCAATTTCCTTATTTGTTGTAGATCTGTTTAAGCTATTTATCTTTCCTTGGTTTAATTTTTGTGATTCTCATGAATTTACAAATCCATTCATTTATTTTAGATTTTCAAATTTAATAGAATATAGGTTTTTAAAAATATTTCCTTATAATTTTCTGGATTTTTTGTGTCTGATGTTTTCTTTTTCATCTCTGATTTTGTTAATTTGGATTTGCTCTTGCTTTTGGTTAACTGGGCTGATATTCTAACTTGTTTAACTTTTCAAAGACCCGTTCTTAAATTCATTGAGTCTTTGTATTTTTCCCTTTATTTCTATTTCATTAAGTTCTACTCTGATTTTTGTTATTTTGTCTCACCTACAAGGTTTGGGTTTGATTTCTTTTTGAATTTCCAGAGTCTTGAGTTGTACTGTTAAGTCATTTATATGTTCTTTTCCTGATTCTTTTAATTTAGGCAATAAGATCTATAAACTTCCCTCTTAGGACTGCTTTTAAAGTGTCCCAAATGGTTTTTGTGTGTGTGCGTGTTGTATTCCTTTTCATTTAGTTCCAGGAATAATATTATTTCTTTCTTAATTTCTTCTTTGACCCATTCATCACTCAGGAAGATGGACCTGCTCATGCAGCACTAGCAGTAGTAATGTGTCTGTAGCAGGTAGACTAGGAGACCAGGAGCCAGGTGGTGGTGGAGACTACCTGTAGCAGGTCTATCAAGTAAATTGGAGACATGAGCTGGATTGAGTACAGGAGATTGGGATGCAGTGGATGGGTCTGAACTAAGAGGTAATCCAGAGATCTTGGAGAAAAAGAGGAGGATTGAGCTTGGCTAGAAGAGGGATCAAGTTCAGGGAGAGAGTGGAGGTTCAGGGGAATCAAGATGCAGTGGGCAGGATATGACTTACAAAGGAAATACTAGTGTCTGTGGCAGGAAGATCAGGAGGCCAGGGGCAAGGTAGGGGTCAAGAGAGCCTTTGGAGAGTCTAAGAAACCACCCTAGAGGATTAAACTAGTCTGGATTGGAAGATAGTCCAGAGATCTGAGGAGGAAGAATAGGAGTGGTCCTGGGTCCAAGGCTAGAAGGAGGGGCAGAGTGTGGGGAGATAGTGGAGCTGCTGAGGCTGTAGGTGAATCCAATTAAGATATTTTTTATGACATGCACAAAAATTCAATAAAAATATACATTGAAACAAAAAGTGTTCCTCGAGTTTCATTAAAAAAAGTATTAAATAAATATTGATCTGGGATTAGGACAGAATTTTCAGTGCTTTCTGAAATGGCACTAGACATACTTCTGTCATTAGTATTACATATGAAGCAATGTTCTTAGTATTGACAATTATAAAATCACAACATAATCAATGGGCTCCAGACCTATGGACATAAGAGCAGCACTTAGTGCACTTAGTAACTGAACTGATCAGCACTGAAGATGGTGTACAGTCTGTACTGTCAGATAGTGTTGAGATTTAAAAATGTAAAAATGTCATGTAAAAATAAACACATCATCTTAATATACTGATTTCCTTTTATCTTTAGTAAAGGATAAATTTATAAGATAATTATAATTATATTATAAGATGA
>NW_008351640.1:4552384-4583350 GCF_000622305.1 Nannospalax galili | reverse complement strand
TATATAATTGTTTTAAAATAGATTTCTCTATGATTTACTAATGTTCCATTTGCAATCCCATTTTTGTATTTACTGCCTAAAGTTACTTAAAATTTTCTCAGCCAAGATATGACTAATGTTGCAATAGTGACATGACTATTATGGGGTAACTTACTGCTTCTTGATTGGACTTGGGGCCTCTTGCACAGGAGGGAATTTCATGTATCCCTGGCCAAAGCCCATTGCTCAGGAAGTCATTGGCCCTAAAGTAAAAACTATTATTGTTATTTTGATAAATGTTCATGCTGTCAAGTGACCTTCTAAATATTTATATTCATACCCATAGATCTGGGCTGCTCTCAGCTATGACCAAAGAAGCTTTATTTGAAGTGATGAGCAATCAGTGGAGAGATGCACAACTGCTCAAACTGCTGAGAATTGGAATCTGAGTACCAGCTCTAATTGGGACATGTACATTAATTCTGCTACCACCAACCTTGGAAGTGCAGCCAGAAAGAATATAAAAGATGAATGATGGGGAAGAGTGTTGTAAAATGCTGTTTTCTAGACATGGTATTGGCCATTGCAATCATGAAATTACAGCCTCTAGGTTGAACTGTAGAAACCCAGAAGAAATCCAGTATAGATCGGGTACAAGGTTCCAAGCCCTACCCTTTACTGAGGAACAATTTGCAGTAAATAGTTCCGGGGGAGGGAGACCCATTAATTTTGAAGATGTGGCCACTAGAAGGTTTCTCATACTCCAAGGGATAACCCCACACCCATGTACCTAGTAGCAGCATTAACAGAACTAAGGGATTATCAGAAACAAAAACATAGGAAATTGGGAGGGGCATGTTGGAAAGGACATGGGACGAATAGGAAGGGGAAAATAACAGATATTTATCTTATTTTATTATACACATGTGAAATTCTCAAGAATAAAGAAAACCTTTTAAAATTCTCAGGTCAAAGGTGTCTCAACTGAGAAATTTTTAAGAAACTCTAATCAAGAAAATGGCAATAATAAGTGGATCCACTGCAATCTACTTTCTTCTTTCTTCATAAGGCACCCATGGTGTTTTATAGTTGATACAATGTAAAGTAAAAACTAGAAAGAACCATCCATGTCCACCCCTGACTGATTGGACATAAGTCAGGTTTCTTTGAGGGAATTAGTAGTGGGCTATTTGAAAATAAGAAAGCAGAAGTTTCCATAGAAGAAAACTATGATACAGGTATGTGGCCCGGATTCTCTCTGGGTCTTGTGCACATGAGACAAACCATATAATATATTTTATGTGAGTTTATTAACTTACAAAGGAATGAGTACCCAGTGCCTAGCCCAATGCCACTGTGACTCAGAGCCTGCCTTATCAGACCATGCCAGGCCCCTAGCCCTGCTAGTATTTGTTCATGCCTCCAGGGCCTGCGATCTTGCCCCAGGTCCACAGGGAGTCAGTCCATTCTGTCTTTGAGTTGCTGCACTGGCTGCAAGTTTCCTACACCATAATGCTCTACTGGCGGTTCCTGGCTTCCATCCCAAGATGGCTCCTGGCTTCCCTTCCTAGTTCCCACTAGTGTCAGGCCCCGCTCACTGGAGGAACCAGCCAATCGGGAGACACTCCACCCCTTTCCTCAGCTCTTACAGTCTTTCCCCAATCTTCAGCTAAAGTCCCTGAGCCTTGGAGGGGGTCCTAGATGTAAGGTGATCTCTCTTGTATCATGGCGAGGTACTGGTTTCTTTGGCTTCCCCATTAGTCATCTGTAGGCCGTGTGCACTGATCTATCTCAGTGGTGGTTTTTTTTTTTTTCCTACTATAAAGACAAGTGGAAGGAAGTAGATACATTTAAACAAACATGAATGTAAATACAAATGCTTAGACGATATCCCAGTAGGTGTACTATACTCATTAAACAATATATTTATGATGGATTCTCCACTAGGGCCTATAGCCTTTCTCGACAAAAGGCATTGGCCTGGTCTATAACATCAGATGTTTGTTCCACCCCTAGGAACGGGCCTTATCCACTTAGAAATTTGTCTGTTGTACATATGTGGTCGAGCCATTATTGCACTGGCAGGTATTGCTTGGTGTGCAGCACGTGGGGTCCATCATTGAATAGACTTATAGGGGATCCTTTCTTCCCCACCCATCTGTATAGAGCCTTCTGGCAATATGAACATCATCCATCCAGTGGCACAGAGGTTTTTTTTTGGCTTAGTCTCAGTTCCATTTCATCTTCTTCTCCTGTGCTCACAACATGCAGTGTCCTCAGCAACATGGCCTTCCTGAACTTTCTAGTGTACAACCGAAATTAATGGCAATAGCCTTGGTGAATTGGAGGACTTTGAGGGTCTCTTTCTGACCAACAGCTCATAGGGGAACAACACACCACTGGTACTGTAGATTTTCTTAACAGTTGTCTATAGCTGACCTTTGCTTCTTCAGGTATCTTTCAAATGGGTTTCACATCTGTAAAACATTTGAAGGAAGAGTAACATTAAATATTAAATTTCTCATAGACAAGGTCTCATAAAGCTTGGAAAGGTTTTGTCCATTCATATTAACTATTTTCTCCATAGATCCTTCTTAGGTATCATAGCATGGGTATGAGGCATTAATTTGGTTAGCTCATTACCATTTTTAGTTATCCCTTTGGGTTCTTTTATTCTTGATACACTTTCAGGTATCCTGCAGTGGGCTAAGGAGACAGGGGGCTTCTCCTGTTCTCTCTGCACTTGTTGGTTCCCTGAGTCAGACAGGCTCTGGGTCTGCCTCCCGACTGTAGCCACATCTGTCATCTTCCCATTGACCATACCAGGTTTCTGGGGGAGAACTTGGTGGGAAAACCTGCTTCCACCCCTAGTATAGCCTTTATCAGAAGAGAAATGCATATTATTTAATTGTTATAGATTCTTAACCACCCCTTGTACAGTTGTTATCCTTTGAATGTCCTTTGTAAATTGTTCTTCTGGTTTTAAAGCCTTCCAGAAATGCTTTAGTACTGAATTTGGTTTTCTATCAATTTTTTCTCTGAGGATTTCGGCTTGACCTAAGCCTTGCCACATTTGTCTTCAAGTAACCCAAGTGGACCATCTCCTCTGTCTGGTCTTTTTCATATCTGCTACAGGATGTTCTATTATTTCACAGACACGTTTTACATGCTGATCAGAAACATTTAGATTTACCAAAGCCTCTCTCACTTTACAAAGATCCTGTCCCATCAAAGGGCTTAGTAAAGCCATTAAAACCCCATACCATTCTCGAGGTTCCAGTTGAATTAAGCTTTCTTTCATATCTCTGATGAACACAGTCTCATCTGGCCCAGTGAACTGGACATCATATATTGCTTTTCTCATACCTAGTTCTCTCAGTAATGCCTGCCCCTCCTTTATAGTCCTCCAGCCCCTGCTAATCATGTTAGTCTCCCTTGGTGACAACCATATATCTTTAATGCCTTCAACCAGCCATCCTATTAAGGACTGCTCCCCCCTGCATTGGCCTAGGTTGAATAGTCTATATCATAAGGATGGATGGGTGGTTATATAACTCAGCTGTGAAGCTTCTGAAGGACTTAAACTGACGTCATTTCCTCCCATATCCCATACTCTCACAAGCCAAGTGGTTAGGGTCTTTCTGCTTGCTTGTTTGTAAGTTTTTCCTAGCTTTAACACTTCTAGCATGTAATATTTCCTACCTATAGTACAGTTAGCTTTTTTTTTTCCTTTTTACTCTGAGTCCTTAAACTTTACACAAGTCAAAGTGTTCTACCTTTTTTCTCTCTCCAGCTCTGTAACTGGGTCTTGCAGTGAAGCCTTTTCAGCTTCTCTTGCCTGGGACATATCTTTTATGATGCAAAGTGGTTGCTCTCTTTCTCCAAATACTTCCTTTGAGTTTAGAGAAGGTAAAAGATTTTCTAACCTTTGCATAACTGTAACAAATCTTCACATACCTGCAACATATCCCCATATTTACAACATAGCTCTGGCCCCCGCTTTTACGTGGCTGGCCTCTTTTTAGTAACCCATTGTAAAAACCACATCAGCACTGCCATTAGTGCTCTTCAAAACTCATTCTGTTTGGTCATATCCTGCCAACTACGCCAATTCTGTGGTCCAAATTCTCTCTGGGTCTTCTGTGCAATCAGACAAACCATATAATATATTTTATGTGAGTTTATTAACTTACAAAGGAATGATTACCCAGTGCCTAGCCCCGTGCCACTACCACTCAGAGCCAGCCTTATCAGACTGTGCCACTCCCATAGCCCCACATTAGCTCATGTCTCCGGGGCCAGCAATCTTGCCCTAGGTCCACAGGGAGCCATTCCATTCTGTCTTTGAGTTGCTGCTCTGGCTAAGAGTTTCCTACACCATCACACACTACAGGCGGCTCCTGGATTCCATCCCAAGATGGCTCCCAGCTTCGTTTCCTACCTCCTGTTCGTCAGGCCCGGCCCATTGGAGGAACCAGCCAATCAGGAGACAAGGTATTAGAAGGCTTTCAGGCCATTGAACATGGACTCCTCCCTCACAATCTAATTTTAGAAAAGGAAGACTGAAAATAGCTCCTCCTTAGGATTTAAAATAGCATATGGAAAGGGGAAGGATCATGGGTTTTGTTGAGTCCAATTAAGGAATAGCTGCTTCCTCCTGGTCAGGAATATACTCTGAGATCTACTTCTGACCCTGGGTGGACACATAACATTCTGATCTGCTGCAAGGATTATAACATTACATACAATTTTCTCATCCCCAAAGAATTGATCCAGCTAGACCTTTCAATCACTGGCCAGGAGCCCTCTCCTCAGGAAAGCTGATTTTCTGGGGGATATACTAAGGAGATGGAGAAAATAATGATCTCTTTGATGAGATAATGTACATAAAACTCCCAGAAGCCTTTCCCACAGGCAGCTGCTTACATATCTCTGGCCACACAGAATAGCTAAGCCTGCATACTTATCTGAGTTCTTACTATAACACCATCACACCTTTATCCTGTCTCCTCCTCCTCCTCCCCCTCCACCATCCCCTCCTTCTCATTCTCCTTCTCCTTCTTTTTTCATACTAGTCAAAAGTCTAAGCATAGTAAGCACGGTTTTAACACTCTGGACTTTCTCATTCATTTCCTTAAGCTCCTTGCCCTCCTCTACCTCTTCCTCCACATGACAGTTGCTGAAATTTACAATTTGTCTGCCCTGATATTTCTCTCTCAAGCTCTAATAAAATGGCCTTTGAGCTTTCTACTGAGTGTTTTAAATTTTCTTTATTAGGAGGCCAATGCCTTAGAGATGGCTCAATGGTTAAGAACACAGGCTGTTCTTGCAGAAGACCCGGGTTCAAATCCCAGCACCCACATGGCAGCTAACAACTGTCCATAACTCCAGTTCAAGGGGATCCAACAGCCTCTTCTGACCTCTGTGGGCATTGCACAACATGGGTGCACTTACGTACATGCAGGCAATACATGCATACACATAAAATAAAAATAATAAAAATTTTAAAAATTTCTTTATTAATGAGACCATGAATCAAAAAATGGAACTTTGATTTCCACAGTAACACAAATATTATAGGGATATATTGATGATTTGTTGTCATGACAAATACTAATTATGGAAAAAAAAACCTTAAATATGGATTTGAGAGATAATATCTGAAACTTTTTTCATGGTTGATGTTCCAGATTTTGTGCATGTAGTATCTTTAAAAGCATAACAAAATAAATAAGTAAATAATCAATTTTAAAAAGAAATGTTAATAAAACAAAACCAAGCTCAGCAGTGTCATTGTTTGAGAACCCCTAGATAAATGAAGGTTCCAGTACCAGAGCAGCTAACAAAGCTTCTGTAATAGGAAATGGGAGATGTGTTATAAGTAAGGAATGCCATCTAGATCTGATACACAAAAAGAGAAAAGAGAACATAGGCAATTTGAAATGTCTTGACAAGGCAATTTTTACCTCTGCAGAAAAGTATAGCAGTCTAGCAAGCAGGAGCAAACTCACCAAGTGGACAGTCCACTATTCTTTTGTTTCTAACAGATGGGGAGACCCTTACTCTTGTTCTCACTGTCTGTGCTCAAAGGTGGACAATCTAATCCACAGTTATCTATAAATGGGACAGAAAAGTGGGACAGACATAAGTCAGGTTTCCTTGTTTTCTGGAAGATATGAGGGAATTAGTAGTGTACTACAAGGGAAATTGGGGTTCGAAAGTCTCTGTTTTTCATTGTAATTTTGACACCTAGCCTTATGTGTAACATTGTCAGTTTATCATTCTAAAAGCTGACCTATTCTGATAGAAAAGACATATATTTCTTAGTGATGAACCTGTGCATATAGAGTGTCTTTCACAGGAATCTCTTCAACAGGCAGATGGCCTAATACCTGACCTATAAGCAAGGAGAGCCTTCATGGGAAATTTATCTCTGAAAGATAATCTTGTGGCCCTTCACTAACCTCTGTGCAGTTTATTCTGCCTGACCATTACTCTGACACTCACAGTCCTCCAGTCTCGTGTGCTCCTGGTATCCCAGGTTAAGTCCCTCCTTAGGTGTCCCTGGTTTTTCAGAAAATGTGTGCAAACTATGTGTACCAGCACAGTAGGAATCAAGCTCAAAATTTATTCAGTGTAGATCCTCAGCAGGGAGGATTTAGGCCTCCATTCTCAAGTAACGCAAGTCTCAACACACTGTTGGGGTAAGAGACACATAGACCAGAAAATAGTATCATAGGTGACTGGGCCCCAATTCTGGAATGAAAAACTTTCATTCAAAAGGGAAACCAAAGCACTTCAAAAAATTCACAACATTACAGCTGTAAGGTGCCATCTGGGAAGTCTGTGTATAGTTGAATAAGATAGTTTGGGATGTTCTGTGTGATATACACACCCCCCAAAAATCAACAAATTTTAAAAAATGTATTATATTTGAGGAGGAAGCTTGGTAATTTATATCATGTTAACTAGTAGAGGTGATAAATATTACCGTTGAAATCTACCCAATGACTTTATAGACATACACTGGCACCAAGGATCCAAGTGCAAATTATTATGACTGACTAGTAATAGATACATACAGATTAGAGATGCATGCACCAACATCTCAGTGTTAGTAGCAAAAACAATGAGTCTTTCTGCAAAGAACAATATATTCTAAAATGAAATGGAGATCTTTTTTAAAGGTTAAAAACTTATTCAATTTTGTCTTACAGGGCTTTATACTGAGTTCAATATTGTATAACTGTATTAATTCAACTGTAAAGCTAGAAACTTACAGCCACGTGTGGAAGAGACGTACTGTTGCTCTGGAGTGTGTTACTGAATATATTAAAGCTGTAATGAAATGCTTCTTCTAGTCATATAGCTATCAAAAATTAAAAAAATATTTCTCAGGAAAAAAAGAAGCAAAAATGTATGATTGTATCAATAAATACATTAAAAATGTACCTGATTAAAAAATGTTAAAAAAATTATTCTTGCATTTCTTAAGCTTTTAATATCATCTTTGTACTTTGATTTTCTAATGGCAAAATTGTGTAAGTCCATGGATGTTACTGTCAAATATTCACCAGTTCATTCAAGAAGTGATTCCATTAAGCAGGGAGAGTAACTTAGTAGTAATATCATTGCCAACTTTCTTAGCATGCTTGAGTCCCTGAGTCCCATTCACAACACTGCAAGAAAAACAGTCTCTCTTCCCTCTGTACTTTCCATGTTTATTCTGGATTCAGATGACCCACGGCAGTTTTAGAAAGGGACACACAGTGAAAACAATGACAGGGTTAGTGGAGCCACCCATCTCTTTGTGGCAACCTTTTCTCTGCCATTTTGGGAGCTTTATGAAAATTGCTTCTTCCCTCTGAGCATTGTTTCCTTTAAGGTCTGCATACGAAAGTTTTCCAAATTCTCAAAACAACAGCAAAAAATAGTGGATCCCCTTCAGAAGGGAAACAGCCCCTTAAGAAAACAGAGAGAGCTGGGCGTGGTGGCACACGCCTTTAATCCTAGTTCTGGGGAGGCAGAGGCAGGTGGATCTTGTAAGTTCAAGGCCAGCCTGGTCTACATAGTGAGTTCCAGGACAGCTTGGGCTACTGGGAGACTCTGTCTCAAAAAGACCAAAAAAAAAAAAAAAAAAAGAAAGAAAAACAGAGAAACCTCTTTGCCACTAAGAACTTAATTTGGATGTAAATAATATTAGCAGAGGAAGAAATGAGGAACTTCTTTAGGTCAGTTCTAGGCAGGCTGTAATTACCAATAATAATTAAATAGGGCTTTCACCTTATTTAAAAAAAAAAAATAGCTCAGGCTCACAGCAACTCACTAGCTCTGACAGGAAATCCACACACAGGCTTTGGAGAGAGGGAGTTTACCAGGCAGAGTCCCTAGGAGGGACTGGGATGTTGAGAGCTGTTGCTTTTGCATATAGTGCCATTAAGACCTTCATTCACAACTCTATCTGGCCAATGCTGAGCTTAAGCCATTTGTAGGCATAAGTCTGGATCCTATGAATTATAAGACTCTACATGATTTAGGCCTCATTAGCATCCTTGGTGAACTTCAGAACTTTAATTCTCCAATAGCCATATAGTGATACTTGGCTAAAAACATAGCTGCTAAACTTTAATACCTATGGTGTACTGGACATTTCATGTAGGTAACAGTAGCATGTTCAAGACCTGGAGCCATGGATCAACAAGCATGCTACTATGACCATAGTGACACCTGTTCATCTGTCAGTCTCTACTCTTCTCCCTCAGTGTTTTCATCTCCCACCCCTTGGTCTGCTCCCATGTCCTGGGTAGCTATGATTAGGCTTCTTTACTTTCCAGCCTGCCCCCTCCAAGCCTGACTGATTCTCACTAGTTCCTCTTAGAGAGTGATTACTTTCCTTTTCAAACTGTTATGAAAATATCTATTCTATAGCTTGTTTCCTGTTGTATTTTAAAAATAGAATTCTTTTTTATCAGTCTCACCAACAGTTCCAAAGCTATTGTTTCTCAAAGGGGGTCTTTGATTGCCTATATTAGGAACAAAAGAAACCATATATTTCCATCCAATTGAGTATTAACTTAGTAATATAATTACTTGAATTTCTATCATAGTATCTAGTATATAAATGCTTTTCTTTAAAAAAAAAAGCCTTGATTTTTTAATATTTTATTTATTATTTTTATTTTATGTGTATGAGTGTTATGCCTACATGTAGGCAAGTGCACCCGTGTTGTGCAATGCCTGCGGAGGAGAGGAGAGGTTGTTGCTTCCCCTGGAACTGGAGTTACAGACAGTTGTTAGCTGCCATGTGGGTGCTGGGTTTCGAACCCAGGTCTTCTGCAAGAACAGTCAGTGTTCATAACTACTGAGCCATCTCTCCAGCCTATAAATGCTTTTAAGTTATGAGTTATTATAAGTTATTTTTACTGATGAAAAATGTGACAGGTATTTAAGAACAGAGAAAAAAGATAAATACAGGGTTATAGTTTCTACATCGAGCATTTATTTAAAAGAAAAAAAAAACATTTTATGTTACAGAAAATAAAGGATTATCTTCACATTATATCCAACATACAAGAAGTACAGCATGAGTTTGTAATGAATAAATCCCTTGCACTAACAGGCAACATACCAAGCTCATTGCCCTGTGTGTAGATGTAGACACAAGAATAGTGTAAATATTTGGGGCTGGTGGGAGAAGACTGTCTGGTTATAGACTATCAGAGATGAACACATGTACGTGCACTGACACGATGGCCATATTTTTGGCACACACACAATTACTTTCATGAGCATGAAAAAAAGCAGATAGAGAAGTAGGTATCGACAAAAGAAAGGAAAAAACCTAGAAGGAAGGATGAAGATTCATAAGGAAAAAGAGAAGAAAAGAGATGTTCTGAGATTAAATTATTACTTTTAAATAACAGTTCTAGGGGTTGAAGAGATGGCTCAGCGGTTAAGAGCACTGACTGCTCTTTCAGAGAACCTGGGTCTAAGTCCCAGAACCCATATTGCAACTAACAACTGTCCGTGACTCTAGTTCCAGGGGATTTGATGTTCTTTTCTGACCTCCAAGGGCATTGCAGGACATTGGTGTATTTACATACGTACAGAAAATACACTCATACACATAAAATAAAAACAATGTAAAAATATTGTAATAATAAATACAATGTTAAAAATCACAATTCTGTATATCAGAAATTTAAAAATAATACTAATTGTATTTTTCTAAATATCTTCTTTTTTGTCCTGAACTGCATCTCCAGGAGAGGAAATGACCGAGTTGCTCAGATGGTCTCTTTACTTCCTCACTGTCTTATGCAGAACACCAACTCACTTAATTGACTGAGAGCATAAATCAGAAAATGAAGGAACATGAGTCTAATGCATGAAATGAAGCATCAGAGTAGAAACATTAAGGAACTGGTGTATCTACAAAGGTATTGCTACAAGCAGGAATGACCACATGAGTGACACTAGAGTCCCTTTAGGTGCGATCCAAAGGCCTTTCTGCCAAGTTCTTCAGCTCAGAAAATAACTGCTCTGCTGCCTATCGAAAAGCCTGAAGTTTCTATTAGAATTCATTGCTTTGGCCTCTGGGGCTTTTCTGCCTTTAAGTATTGTCTGTTAAATTACAGATATCTCTGGGACATATAAAATGTGAAGCTATTATCCATGTGAACTCATTGGGGATTAGCTGATGACTGGTTGTTGAGACGGTGGAGGCTTAGGAGGAAATAGAATAGAGAAAAAGAAGAGACTTAAGTTCACTGGAAGTTTAATATGTTAGAGATTTTACATACACTGGCATCTTTAATCTTAAAACAAATAAGAAAATAAAAACTACTCTGCACCTGCAGCTGTATTACATTATTTTTTTTTTTTAGAAAGGAAACAAATGTATTGAGGTGAAATCACTAGCCCAAGATAGTTCAATCAGTACAGAGTTGAACTGGAGTTTGAACCATGATGTGTCAAATCCTTCCTTTCGCTGGGCAGTTTCCGCTGCTGGAGACCAAGAGGAAATTTCAGGTCCTAAAAAGCAGTTGTTTATAGTCAGTGTCAGAAATATTGTGGCATTTCCAACTTCTTTTTCTGAAGTGCCAATATAAAAACATAGCTCTCACCCCAAAGGGATTAAAAGATAGTTTATGTTTGAGCAAAATATGAGTGACTGCGGTCCAAGAACACAGACTTAGTTGTCCCAAATTTCATGTTCCATTGTGGCAAGAGTTCAATGAAGTATTTATAGTAATAGAACAAAGAGAGTCATAAATCACAATTCTTCTCAAATACACTGGTAGGTACATCAGGTAGACAGATGAACAACAATCAGGAAAATTTGCTACATGCCTCAGATGAGCATCTTAGTTGTTGGGTTGAAGTTAAGGGTTCATTCATACATCACAAATGAATTTACCTAATAGTTACAGAATGTTAGGTCACACCCAGAGGTTGGCAATAAGTGGATATTTGAGTGCTAAGATAGGCCAAGATAATTTAGGTTTGGATTTGGAACATTCCAACCTCTCTACAATCATTAATTATAATCAACCAACCTTGTAGAATGTTTGATGTAGATACAGCTACTTTCTGGCAACTTAGTTAATAAGAGCAAATAATCTTTTGAGTGAGTTTACTAGAGCTACCCTAGTAAGGCACCACACAGTAGTATGTCTTCTATGCTCCCTCTGGAGCCTGGAGGGAAGGAATCTTCATCTCTTCCAGCTTCCAAGAGCTCCAGGGCTTCTTCAACTTGTGACAGTATAATTCCAGTCTCCACCTCCATCTTCAAAGGCCATCAGCCTTCTGACTATATGTCTCTGTATGTCCATATGGTTTTCTCTTCTTCACATCTAGGCTTTCTCTTCTAATAAAATTAATAGTCATTTTGGACAAGGATCCATGCTAATCAAATTGACCTCATCTTATCCAAATTGCGCCTATGAGGAATGTATATCCTAATAAAGCCACCTTCACAGCTACAAAGGTCAGACATAAATATATTTTGTGGAAGCAGACAATTCATTTCACAACCCTATTTTCACCACTTAATTTATCCTGCATACCTTCACCCAGTGGATGTTTCAATGGAAGGCAGAGAAAGGAGGCAATAAAATAAAACCAAATGTTTAGAGTATATTTTTTAAAGAAAGCTATTTTGCTGTTGTGCTGGTAGCAAGGGTCTTCTACATTTGCATTCTAAGCAAAGAAATCCAGAGGGATTAATGTGCCTGCCAAGCTTGGCTGTGTTTACTGTATGAATAAAACTTGGAGTAAGACCTTTCTGGCCATATTTCCACGCGAAACACTCAATGTATTGCTATTTTGGAAATGAAAAAGCATCAAATGAGATTACCTCTGCACTGATTACATGTTGCAGTTGGAAGTGATTTATCCTTTCAAGTGACCAACATATTTGTAAAACCCTCTTGAATGCTGGACTATTGTACTTTCGCTGTTTTATTATTTATGGTAATGATCAGTGTTGTAACAAAAGCACTTTCAATTCCATATGCCAAAGGCATTCTTAAGGAAGGCAGGCCTAAGACTCTATAAGGGAGGAGGGGGTATTTGTGAATTAGTTTCCTTGTCTTTGCATTTGCAGTATATGAAGTTCAAAGGCCTTATCAACCTTAGCTTTATTAAAGAAGCATTAAATCCTTTAGATATTTATGATATTGGTGCTCAATATCCTCATTGCATACATGGGAAGAAAAGCATATAAAAATCATTTTCTGGCATTTTTATGGATAAGCAATTATTCATAATGAAGCAGATTTTCAGGGTCCTTCCTAGGCTGAGGGCATTGATGCTTAGTCTTGCCCCCCTTCCCCTGTACTGATCTGATTTCTAAGGCTAATTCAGACCAAAGGTGTATTTTTTCCATTTATATTGTTGGATTTGTTCTCTAACACAATAATAAATTTCTGTCTTCTAAAATTTCATAACATCTGAAGAGATGTAAAAAAATCTCTCTTTGCATACACTGGACTTTATAAAGAAAATGCACAAATGATTTATATGAAGCTGTAGTATAAAATGGTCAATTAGCTTAAAGTAATTTTGTAGTGAAGGTCCCTTTGAATTATAAGCACCAAGTGCTTTTGTTCTGAGTCAAAGTTGTATCTTCCTGCCACCTTCCAGGACAATGGGAAGGGGCCTTCTATATTCTTTATAGAAAAAGGGAAAACAACAACAAAATAATGTCACACAGTTATGCTTTGAATATGAAATATCCCTCAAAAACTCAGGCATTGAAGGATTGGTCTCCAGGAGTCAGGGACTGTGTGGAGGAGCAGGTTACTAGGGACTGCCTTTGAAGGATATCCCTCATCATCGATCGTGCTTTCTGCTTCCTGTCCACCATGAGATGAGTAGTCTTCCCATATACTGACTTCACAATCAACAGAGGTAAGTGCTATGAACTGAAACATATGAAGGTGGGAACTACAAGAGTTTTTTTTTTTTTTTTTTTACCTGAGATTTTATTATAGTATATTTATATTATTCTTATTTTTCAATATATATTATTATTGGATTTTTGTACATTTCATATAATACATATTAATCATACTTAGAACCCCTCCCCATCCACACATCCCTTATAAACCCACTTACCAGATTTCATGTATTCTGTGACATAAGTTAAGGGCTATCGAGCCAAGTTTGTGTGCCCAGGTGTCCCTCGGTGTGAGTTCATCCACTGGAGCACTTAAGCATTATGTATCTATCCATTCTTTCTCCCTGCCTAACCTTTCCTCCTTCCTCCCTCAAATACCCCCATTTACTCCTTGATAATACCTGATCCTTCATCCCCATCTCTCTTGAGTTCCTTCTTCCCCTTTAGCCACATGATTCCTTGTATAACCTTCCCTCCTCCCTTTTCACTTAAATACCTCGATTTTACCACTGACTGTCACCCTTGGTAATACATGTCTCACCATCTGCTTCTCTTGGGCTCCTTCTTCCCTTAGCCTTCATGATTTCTTTCCATTTTCCTCACTGTAAGCTCCATCCATTTAAATCTTAATCAAGAATCCTTTTGTAGGGTTTCTTTTTTCTTGTCTCCTTTCCTGTTAGAATTATAAAAATCTGTCTATGTGTTATTACAGGCAACTATTAATTACTAATGCTTTGTATTTTTTAGGATTATTTTTTTTCCATTTCCTTATCTGTCTACTACAAGTAACAGTTTTGGCCAGGGAACAATATTCAAAAGTAAAAATTATCAATTCCAGTGGGATATTTAGTTTACTTAAAGCCTTTCCTGATCTTTCTTTTGACTTTTCTAACGGCCAAGTTTTGATTTCTAGACAGTAGTTGAAATTTCAGAATGTGCAATGACTGTTGCTAGACTAAAACCCTGCAAAGCAGAGGTTGGCATGTGGTAAAGATCAGGCATGTAACATTAGCATTTAAAACCAATTATATATGAACTGTTATTTCAGAGCACCTTAGAAATCTTCAAGACTGTCTTTTGCATCACAGATTCAGAGGAAATATGGGGCAGAATTGTTTCAACCTTCAAGAGCTTAGCTGCCAGGAATGCTTCTGGATTTTACATTTTCTCTGATGAGGTATTCTTCAGTAACAGTCACTAGTCCAGGCAACACTTATACTAAGTAGCATACCTTGGCATCATCCACATTATAATGGTTTTTCAGGTGCATAGAGTGTAAGGGTGAGGGGGTTATGGTGGTTTCCACCAAAGTTTCAAAAGAAAGTTTGGTTGATCAGATATAAGAGTGCCGTAAATTCAGGTAATCTGCAGAGCGATTACAATGTGGCAATACTTATTGGAGGTATGAACACAGAATACTGAGTCTAGAGAAATAACGCTATCAGCAGTGTGACCCACACACCCAGGAAAGACACATACAGCAACATGCCCCTCATGAAGTCAATATGGTAAATCCCACACAGATCAGCAAATCCTAATAGACTAGCTGACAAGGGCCATGCAGGTCTATCACCCGCCATAATAACTACAAATTATTGGATTTAAAATTATGTGTTAATGTTTGCCTTGTTGGGCTTTGGTTCGCTTTAGGCGAATCACACATTTTTTACTTTCTTATTTCTCTCTTTTGGAATAAAGTGTTTTTTCCTCTGCCTCATGTCATTATATCTTAAAAGTATATAAATTCTGAAAGAGTTTTCCTTAAGTTTCAAATTAGAAATTTGGAATTTGAAAATTGATTGGTGACAAAATAAGTTAATATTTGAGGACTTTGAAGACAGATTTTTATTTTATGTTGTTAAAAGGACATTAACTCTTGGATAAGGAGAAGAATGCTATGGTTTGCCTTGCGATAAGAATTTATAACTATAAACTTGCCTAGATTAAGAATTACCATGGAAACACACCTTTGAGTATTGCTATGAAATTGTTTCCAGAGTGAAGACTATCCTGGATGTGGGTAGTACTATCCTATGGGTTTCAATCCCAGGGAAGATAAAAGAGCAGTGAGATGAGCACTAACATTCATCTCCCTTGTCTTTCTGACTGTAGATGAAATTACCAGGTGCCTCACATCCCTACCATCATGAGTCCCTTGCTGTTATGAACTGGAGCTTCAAACTGTAAGCCAAAATAAACTCTCACTTTTATAAGTTGCTTTTTTCAGGAATCTTGACAAAGTAAAATGAAAAGTTGCTAATATAGACAATAAGTACCAAGGATTGGGGGCATTTCTGTGATAAGCATTACCTGTGCTGGATAGCTTTAGTGTCAACTTGAAACTCGGGTTGAGGGAGCCTCAATTGGGAAAGTTCCTCCATAGGACTGGCCTGTGGCTATGTCTGTGTGGCATCTTCTTGATTGTTGAGTGATGTGGGAGGGCCCACTGAGGGAGGTGCCACCTGTGTGTGTAGGTGGGCCTGTGTTGCATAAGAAAGCAAGCTGAACAGGGCCAGGGGAGCAAGCCAATAAGCAGTGTTCTTCCATGGCCTGTGCTCCAGCTCCTGCCTCCAGGTTCATGCCCTGAGTTCCTACCTTGGGCTCTCTGATGAACTGTGACCTGGGAGATGTAAGATAAAATAAACCCTTTCCTCCCAAAGTTGGTATTGGTCAGTGTTTTGTCACAGCAGTGGAGAAACAAACTAGAACAATATCCATATGTTTCTTAGGCCCTTGAAAATGTTTGCTGGAAGAATGTAGAAGATTTTGCCATTGTGAGATAGAGAGGCCAAGAGTACTATAAGAAGTCCTTTTTGGGTCATTCTGGAAGGAGTTTGTAAAATCAGAATTTTGAAAGAAATGTTTTCAGTGGAGGTGCAGTTCAAGAGGCTTCAGACAAAAACATAGTTATCAGGAACTTGGCTAGAAGCCATTTGTGTTGTATTCTGGCAGGAATAGACTCTATCTGCTTTCTTCTCATGTCCTGAGAAGTTGAGAACTGATGAATAAAAGTAGTGGATGATTTTCTTTGTGGGATGGAATTTCCAGACAGACTAGCATCCAGGTTGTAGACTGATTACTAATAACTGCTCTTATCACATCTATAGCAGGAAAGAGTAACAGCTATAATAGAAATACACTAAAAATATGTTTCTTGAGGAAAGGAGGAAGAGAGTTTAAAGATGCAGACAAAGCAGCTATTATTGCTGGTGATAGTAATACCTTTCAAAAGAAACCTCATCGTGTGCACTGAGAAAGCAGGAAAAGTGTCCCAAAGACCTGGATAACATCTATCTAAGAATCCACATTTTAATATTGAAAATTTATCTGAAAGCACAGAGAACTTGAGTGATAATGACTCTGTATGGATCCTAGCTCCAATATGACCACTTAAGCAAGTGTTTTCTGCAGGTTAGCATCAAAGTAATACAGAGGCCACTCCAACTGCATTCTAAGGGAGAGCCAGAATATATCATGAACTGGCAGCAGAACTTGACAGCTTCATTCAGATGATACTATTTTTGATATGTGATATACAAAGCAAGTGGTTGTTAAAGCTTTCATTAGATTTCAGAAAGTCACTGAAGCCAAGAGTTTTTGTAGCATGGTTGGATTCCACGATTTTGAAGCCAAGAGAGTCCATTGTATGAAGCCGGAAAGGTGGAAGCCAAATTACATTTGAGACCTTAGGATATTAGAGTTACCAGGACCATACAATGTCAAGAAAGAACCTATGTGTCTTACAGGTGGTGAAACTGGAGAGGCAGGGTTGCTCGAGGGTGTTGGTGCCCAAGCAATTCCATCACAAGGCACAGATGTCAGACATGGAGTTGTAGGGGTTGGAATGTGATCTGATGCTTCCCATTATTTCTTTGTTGCAGTTTTCCTTGCTGTTTTTTCATGTCTTCATTTTGGAATTGAAAATCCAAATTGAAATATCCATTTTGCATCATTATGTGGCAAATACATAGCTTTTTTGATTTTATAGGGCTCACAGTTAAAGTGTGTCTTGAGCTCAGAAGAAACTTTGAAATTCAGATTTCTGAAGTGTTGTGGCTTATAAAGACTACAGGAATTTTAAGAACTAGAATAAATGTCTTTTTAACTATAAGATGAAAATCAGATGTTAGGATCCAGGGTTTATATTATGATTTAAATTGATATTTTTGCATGTCACAAGGGGAGGGGTTGGAATAGCTAATCTTCATTGTCACTGTTACTGAATTTGTAAGCACCCTGGATATATACCTTTGTATGTCTATGAGAATTTTTCCAGAAATGCTTAATTGAAGAGGGAGTATCTACCCTTAATGTGGCTAGAACCATTCCATGAGATGTTCAGAGAAAATAAATGATAAAATGAGCAGAGCACTAACATTCATCTCTTACTGCAGAAAAAAAAAAAATGTAACCAGTTGCCTCACTTACTTGCTGCCATGATTTCCCAGCTATGGTGGACTTTACTCTCAACTGTGAGCCAAATGAACTTTTCCTCCCTTAAGTCACTTTTGTCAGGTATCTTGTCATAGTATCAAAGGAAATAATCTCCTAAATGCTCATATGTTGAAAGTTTGGTACCCAATGTGATAATGCTGAGAGGTGATGCCATTTTGATAGACAAAACCTAGTGGTAAGTCTTCTAAACCTTGATTATTTGTTCTGGCTTTGTGTATTATCATCTGATCTTCATATTTACTCCAACCATTATAGTGTCATTCAACAGAAAGGAAGGAAGCCAAAGATACAGTTGCCAGAGATAACTGTAAGGTTTTTGGGCTTTTGTCCACTAAAGATGACCTAAGGAAAGCTTTTTGTCTCCTTTATATAGACACAAACTCAGATATCTGGTTGTAGTAAAAACGACCATGATAATACACACTACTCTCCATCATCTTCCTTCACTCTTCTTACAGCAATCCCATTCAATGTCATGTCTGCTTTTCAAGTATCTTTATTCTAATTTGCTAGTGGTATCATTTAAAATATATTTTAAACTAGCCTATTTGACTTTTTCATATCTTAAACCTGCTATAAGTAAAGGGTTTTTTTTTTTTAAAAAGCAGAAAATAAACTTAACAAGGAATCATTCTTATAAATATTCAGTGGTTGGTCTTTGATGGAAGTATCCATCCTTAAATAGAGCCTTTAAAGATAAGACATAAGTCTGGAAAGTCAGAAGGAGGGGAATGTTCATAACATGGACAGAAATGGTGCACATCTCTTAATTCTGAAATGCTAAACTCAAACACTTTTATAGAGGAAGAAGTATGTGATTGCACAAACTGAAATGCAATTAGATGCAAGGGCCTTTAATATGAATCAGTCAATGAGACAGAATTTATGAAGCTCTTGTACAGTTTGACCTCAGATAATGGGAGTGCCCTTTTAACCACTCTAGTGATCCGATAAAATATTTAAATAATCATATATGTTTTATGCTGTCAAATTTAGAAGACATCTGTTAGCAGAGTTATCTCATCTGCGGGTGTCAGGGGAACATCAGAATATGCATCATTGCTGAAACAGCTCTCTTTTAAGGCTCCCAGGGTTTCAATAGCATGACCCAAATCAGGCACATAAATGAATGATGATGACAAACCATAGATACAGCAGGTGGGCATTGCAGTGCAATGCATGATTAATGGCTGGATTCTGAGACTTGTGGAAAATGTCATCATTTAGGAACTGTCAAAAGGCACAGAGAGCAGGCCAGATATATATTTTCACATCTTTTGACAGCACCATTCTGAAATACACCTCGCAGAGATGAAGGAATTTTACTGGAAGCAGATGAAAAAGAAAACCTTAGAATAATTATGATGGGGTTTCCCATTAGAAAGGAGGTTCCTTCTCCATGCTGCCATTCTCTAATACTAACACATTAATCAGTTCATTTTTTTCAAGTAATTATTAAGCACCTATTATGTATCCAAGCATTGGTAGCACGTTGAGAAACCAAACAGATAAATCTGTAACAGACACAGTCCTCCCTCACACAAAATTACAGAGAAATTTGGAGGAGACACAAATGAAATAGCAAATAAACAGATAGTGTAAAGAGATATTAACATTATCTCAGACAGCATGTGATAGGTATTGAACCTCAGCTCAGAAATTAGAATGGTTCACATATCCCTAGTTTACTGTGCCTTTTAAAAGATATAACACAATATATATTAATGACTGACAAAACAGATGCACTTATTTTCTTTTTCTGTTTTACTTATTCTATAAAATGCAACTAAATAAAATGCATTAATTTCCAGATTATGTTCCCTATCTGTTGCAGGATTATGGAGCACTGTGAATATTGTTGATTAAGAATGAATATTATCCACTATAACTAGTGCATATCTACATTCTGTATTATTCCCCAAATTAGTACTTGTGTACCGCTTTCTTGTTCTAGCCATAAAGCTTTATTTTGAAAAATTTTAATCTCATTTTATATTTTAAAGTTTAATTTTCATCTTCCTACAAAGCAGAATTTTGACCTTGTCATAGGTAAGATAAAGTCTTGATTGAAAGTTGTCACAAATACATTTCTTTTCTTTCTTTGGCTTTTCTTTTTTGTTTGTTTGTTTATTGTTTTTGGATAGGGTTTCCCTAGTCACAGCCTGCCTGGAAGTAAGAAGGGTAACCATGATCTGACAGATATCCACCTGCCTCTGCCTCCTGAGTGCTGGGATTAAATACCCATGCCACCATGGCCAGTGTACAAATACATTTCTGAAATAAAATATCCAAGGCAATATAGAAGCTTTAAAACATTATTCAGTGTAGAATTCAAGTAATTGCAAACGTGACAAATATAGGCCATTTAATTGTAAAAGGGGAACTATAATTTAAGGGTAGAAATAGCATTCTCATGTAGGCTTTATCTTGTTCTCTTAGAGGTAAATAAATAAACAAACGAGCAACTTTAATAACTGACATTTCAAGAATTCATAGATGTTTCTTAAAAGAAATAAATTAACAAATCCCAGCCTTAGTCAAAGAACTATTAGCAGCTAAGTGCTCCCAGGTGAGGAAGAGTTGATTTACTTTGAGAGACTCTAGATAGGCTGACTAGACCCCAGTGTATGAATTTGTACTGAGGAATGTCTGGATACACTAGTTTGACTCAACAGACCTTAACATATATAACAGAAGGCATGAAATCCAGCATGGTGGGGGCTATGAGAGGGTGTGGATGTGAGAGGGGCATAGAGATGATTAAGATGGTTTATGTGAAATGCAAAATTCCATAAAAATATGCATTAAAAACCTACCAGAATAAAAGTTAGAAGACAAGAAACCCCCAAATACTGTGGCTTTTTAAGGATATCTCCTTTGAACAGTTCATTTTGGAATAAGGTGATTCATGCATCTCAGTGCTCTAACAGTTAGAATATGGAAAGACAGCTGAGATGCTGTTTGATGGGGTTGTATTGAGGAAATAATGGGACTTAGTGTTGTTTGGTTTAAGCACCAAGTACGTATACATCTTTCATTGGAATTGCAATGGATTTAGGATTTAGTCCTGAACATAGACACCATTCATGGCTTGCTCGGGCTAACTGAACTAAGCAAATACTTAAACTTAGGGACTAAAGGGAAAAAAAAAATGTCTTAAGGTTTTTGTCAAGTGAGGCACTTGGGAAATGACTGAGCCTTAAGGGAATGGCCCTGCTTCTGCTCATGGGGAACATTGTAAGTAACTCAAAAAAGCCCTAGACAAAGATTTTCATTTTCTACATCAGTGTTCCCAAACTGTGATGTGCCTCAGGGAAGGGATGTGGAATGTAAAGCAGGAAAGTGTCTTTTTGGACCATGTGGTTAGAAATACTCCAAAGGGAAGCTAACTTTCGCACATAGGGAGAAGACAGTTTCAGATGGTTGTGGTTATTTGTTCCTATCTACTTACTATTTTCTGTCTTTGAGGATGTATTTTGTAGGATAGAAGAAAAAATGAGATTCAGAGAAAATAGAAGAACAGAGATCGGAATAAATCCAAGGAAAGAACTCTGCATGAGTTTCCTGGGTCATGCCCTAAGAAGAGATGAGCTGTGAGATCCATCTATGGAACTGTAAACTAGATTCTAGTATTATGTCATGGGTAGAAGGGGATATGGAGCACGGGGACCTGATTTAACCCATGTGCTAACAGTAAAAGAATGACGCTGCAATAAAACCAACAGGAAACCTGCTTTTATTATTACCATGTGTAGATTATTTTAAGCAATGTCAACAATTAAATGCTTCTCCCAGGAAACAAAGCACCTTCATAGTTTAAGTTCTATAATAATTGCTGCAGTTAATATTGAGATTAAATAACATATATAAACTTACAACTTGCTGATCCATTTCCCTAAACTCTCCTTTTAATAACTGCTGTGTTCTAGTGAGTTTTTCAGTGAGCTCTGAATTAATTTTTTTTTGTCTCCTGAAGTAAGTTACAGCAGCACCCCAAAAGATATGTCTAAGCCCAGTTCTTTCTGTGAATATTGCATTATTTTTCATTGAAAAATATTTCTATGGATTCAACTTTGAGTGTTGACATTAGACCACACTAAATTACTGGATTATGCTGAATACAGTGAAAATATTTTTATGAGACCCAGTGGAGAAAGAAATATAGAGAAGTGAAGACTGTTTAAAGAGAGTCAGGATTGAAAGATGGAGTCACAAACCTAAGACAGGTGATACAGAGCTCAGCTAGAGCTTGTGGCAATGGGGACTTGGAAACACCTTGATTTTAGATTTTTGGTCTTCAGAACAATGAGATGATAAATTTGTTTGTTATTTTAAGTCTTGAGTGAGATTGATACAGTACTTTGGGGGGCTAATTCAAACTCACTCCACATATTCAGCTACAGGCAAATCCATTTGTAAGTTAACTTTAGAGGTTCAGGGTTATATTAGCTCTCTTCCTCATTAGTTGATGATTTCATCTAATTTTACCGCATTTAAAGATAATAGCAAAAATAACAATGCTAGAATCACCAAGATGAAAACAAGGGATTAGAACGCACATTATTTCACTTCTGCCATAATGTGTGAATAATTAAATTTTTATTTGGGCTTAAAATTTTAAAGAGCAAATAATGTGCAAACTGTCAGTTGCAATATATTTCTTTACTCTGTATGTACTGCAGTTCATATTTGGAGTATTTTACAGGATATATGTAGTGCTTGTAATATTTAAAGTTTTTATTTTTCATTATTCCTTTTATGAAATTATAACATCATTTCAGTGAGAATATTATTAAATATTTTCCCTTTTCTTCCTAGATATATTAATATAGCAAACTAAAAATAAATTCCACAGTTGTTTTATTTTATTTTTTACTGGCATGATTCTATATACAAAATTTAGTGAGTGATTTCTGTCTACATACTTTTCATTATTATTTATTTACATTATTTCATAATTATTGCTGAAAACTGTTTTCACACATAAAGGAAGAAAGTATTTGAGAATGAGTTCTCTAGGTGCAAATATGTTGAGTAAGCGTACCCATTTCCGGTCTACTGTCCAGTTAGAGCCTTCTTTACTGCGTGGGCAGGATGTGGACTGCAGTGTAGGATGCTGTTTTTAGAGTGACAGTAGAATACTGTCTTTACTGTAAAAGCAAAATGCTGCTAGAGAAAGGGCCGTGCTCCACCTTAAATATGACATCCTACCCTCACACTAAAGACAGCTTCCTATATTTAAAGATGGCATCCTACCCTGGCAGTAAGATGGCTTCCTATCCTCACAGGGCCTTTCTTGATCCAGCAAGTTTTTGAGCCAAGTAGATTTCCATGCATAGCACAGGTCAAAGTGTCATAATCCTCTGTATGGACCCAAGTTCTCAGGCAACAGAGATGAGAGATTTTGACATTTAGACTTAGTGTATACTGCTCCAGACAAATGTATGGAAATACTGTTTTCTACTGTTCACCACTAACCTCTTTGCAAGACTTCTCAAATCTCACAAAGGAATGGTGGAAGGGGGGCATCCATACGACTAAGAATTGTACTTCCTTTGCAGAATGAAAACTAAAAATGGAAATTTAAACTAGATCAAAGAAAGTTAAAATTAATTTTCTTTCTCAACTACTCTGTGGAACATGTCTGTAATAGGTATTTCCCAGATCAGTCATCTGAGACTCTGATGTGCCTTGTCTGAGGCCTTATGAGTAATTAAAAGAGAATACTGACATTCTAAGGAAGGTCCCACTCATCTAGAGAGCTTCACCCTTCACAGCATGATTTTCTATCACACTAGGAGCTGTTCTAACTTCTGGTGTTCAGACAAATAATAGCCAGAGACTAGTCCAGGTTTGGGATAAAATGTCCCCTAAATTTTAAAGGAATTTTTTGCTGCTAAATTTTTGATCAATCTTATTCTTGACATACCTTGGAGGAACAGAATGGTTCTGAGGAAAGCTGAATTCATATACAGATATTTTCAAATTTCCATTCTAATTCCCATCAGTTTCATGACACTGAGGAACATGTCTCTACTTCATTATATTTTATATTCATTTTTCACTTGAGGAGAAAAATAATTCACAGAGAAACACAGTGATGAGAAGTTATAATTATCAAGTACTTAGCACATAGTAGGGCATTATGAACTGGCACATGTTTTATCTTTATGAAGTCACAGTGCTTCAGAGTACTTCTACATTCCCCATACAACCTTTGGTGTCTATAGCTAGGACCGATGTTTTTAGTTATCCATTAATTTATTGTTATTTTTTTTTCCTGACAGCTTTGAAAATCCAGGCCTGCCCGGTGGATACAGACAAAGGTTCAAATTAGGTAGGGTATTAATTTCCTTAAAACTCTCTTTCAGTTATAACTTGCTGATCTTCTCAGCATGAAATTGATTAAGAAATTCACATCACTTAATTCTTTTCATAATCACCTAGTGGGAAACTTGCAAGGAAGAACTTTTTTTAAAAAAAGGGTAATGAGCCAAGTGAGGCATGCAGAGGGAAGAATTTGAGTTATTCAAATGCAAGTTTCTACTTTCTTATGAAATGCTCAGATAAGCAGTATTCCCTGCTGAGCTTCACAGATTGATCAGAACTTTGAAAGTCTCTTAATTGTTAACGACAGAGGGTTAAAGATAAGATGGGCAACAAGAGTCAACAGATTTGAGCAGAAGGTGAAAGGAACAAAACTAGAATTAGTCATCCTGGCTCTTTTTGAAAGAAAGCAGTAGAAAAATACACAAAGAATGTCTACGAAAAGAGGCTGTCCATGGACAAGAGGCTCATCACAGATTTTCAGAAAATAAAGGAAGAAAAGACTCAGGCAAACGTCTATGGTAGCAGCTTAACATTTCAAAGGATAAGACTGTAAGGAGTAGAAAGAACACTGGGTTTGGGGGATACAAATATCTGGGTCGAATCTTTTCCAATCAGAAAATTTTGGCAAGTAATTTCACTTCTCAGAGTCAATGTTTATCTCCTTGTCTTGTTATGTTATTATCTTCTCATATATTGATTGTTTGGTGAAGGGGACTTTTCCTTTTCCATCTAAAAGTCAGTTGCTATAAATTGACACATTTTAAATAGGTAAAAAGACATGCAAATTTTTCTACCTGGCAAAAGATGAAAATCACAAGTGTGACTACCAACATGCTTAATATTATTTGAAGTCTTATTGACCTTATTTCCCCTTTTCAATGGGGGAGGGAATGCATATAGAAAATTTTGTTGCTTATAGATGATATTAGGGAAAAT
The DNA here is from genome assembly GCF_000622305.1 of Nannospalax galili. Classification (NCBI taxonomy): domain Eukaryota; kingdom Metazoa; phylum Chordata; class Mammalia; order Rodentia; family Spalacidae; genus Nannospalax; species Nannospalax galili. Next base: position 4,558,248 of record NW_008351640.1, on the reverse strand, counting down.
GTTGGGGGTCCTTAACATAGTCTCTTTGGAATAGAATGAGCCCAAGAGATGTTTTTGGTATTGGTGTCTATCCAGGTGTGGCATACCACTTAGTCTTTTGATATAAATCAGGGACTTCATGGTACAGATGGAGAGCAGTAAGTTCTCTTTTGCAGGTCTGTCTTGATGAAATTAAGAATTTCAGACAAATGATATTTCCTAATTTATACCAAATTGCTCAGCACGAATAATATGTCATATTCAGGGATTATCTTTCTCTGAGCCCCAACATGGTAATTTATTGAAGCATTTGCTTTTCTATATCTTTGATGAACGAATAGAATTTGGTTGAAATTTTATGTCTTGGTGCCTATTCTGAAGGGTAAGGCTTACTGAAGACATTCTAAGATCTGAAGTCTCTGTTTACTCAATGTTTATTATAGAGCTTTGTGTTAATTGCTAGGCTCATTGCTATGACAAAATATCTGGAAAAAGTAACTTAAGAAAGGGAGGACTTATTTTGACTCAAACTTCCAAGGAATGCAGTCTACTCTGGTGGTCTGGACATGGTAAAAGGAGCAGGAGGCAACTAGTCACGTTACATCTATAGTCAAGAAGCAAATAGTGTTGAATGCTCCTGCTCAGTTCCCCTCGTTTTATTCAGTCATTCATTGATTGGTGGTAGAGAACTTACCAGAAAGGAGGAGATGTTAGTGTAGAGATGTTAGAGCACAGGTGGAGTTGGCCATTCATGTCTTGTCATGTAGCCTAAGCTAAATAGTAAGACTCTAGGTCAGAAAATAAAGGTTGGCATTTCTTTGTCTGGGTAGAGCTATCATAGTCTGAACAGGAGCTATTCAGCTCATGTTGACAAGAGGTAATTGACTAGATGAGCTGTCCTTTGCACATATCCATTCTTGAATTGCTGATTTCAAAGATGCTTGAGTGAATTCTAGAAATATCTCTTGAAAGACAATTTAAGCACACAGTTATTTTAGAAATTCATGTGCGTTTGTGCCCAAACCCAAACCACTATATTATTTAAATGACATGGGTAACTAACGTACATTTTGTTGGATCATTTCCCATATGCATGTCAGAAGGACAGTGCTTCTTTTTGTACTTGGCAAGAGTAGCTGAAGCTTCACATCTCCCTAATGGTTCTGATTTGACTTTTCTAGAGTTATACACTTTCCTGCTACATAGAAATCCTCTGAGAATCTACAAATGCATGCACACTTAGCAATTATACTCTTGTAAGCCATGCTCTAGATACTCACAAGTTTCCTGCTTTACTGATCTCTAATAGGTTTCTGTATTAGTTACTTTTCTGCTAATGTGATAAAACACCATGACCAAGGCAAAGTATAGAAGAAACAGTTTATTTGGCTTATAATTTCAGAGGTATTAGAGTCTATAATAGAGGAGGAGTTGTGGTGGCAGAAGTGGCCAGAGCAGAATGCAGAGTGATCACCTCATCAAGCAGGCACAGGAACCAGAGACTGACAGAAAACCTGGTAGGGCTTAAGAAATCTCAAAGCAGATGTCTCTCTGTTTATGCTTTGTCTAATTGATCTGTCTATTGAGGATAGTTGGGTATTAAAGTGACCTACTATTACTGAGTTAATCCCTGCTTTTTAGCCCTAGAGTACTGTTTCTATGAAATTGGGTGCTCCAGAGTTTGATGCATATATATTCATGATTGTAATACCTTCTTGGTCATTTGCTCCTTTGATTAGCATGAAGTAATTCTCTTTGTCTTGTCTGATTATTTTTAATTTGAAGAGTATTTTGTCAGATATTAGAATTGCAACACCTACTTGCTTCTTAGAACCATTTGCTTGGAATATTTTTTTCTATCCTTGCACTCCAAGGTAGTATTTATCCTTGAAGATGATATGACAACAAAAAGATGGATTTTCTTTCTTGACCCATTCCACTAGCCCGTGTCTTTTGATAGGGGAATTGAGGTCATTGATATATAGTGTTATTAGTGAAAGATGTGTATTGGATGCTGTCATTTTTTTTGTTTATATTCTTGCTATAGCTGTACTTTTACACTGTTATACCCTCCTTGGAGTTCTTTCTGCAACCCCTTGGGTATAGTCATTTCTTTCTTCAGCTCTTTGTATTGCTCCCAGAACTCTCTGAAGGGCTGGTTTTGTGGACAAGAATTCCTTCAGCCTATTTATGTCATGGAAGATTTTTCTTTCCCCTTCAACTATAATAGACATTTTGGCTGGATATAGTAATCTGGGTTGGCATCTGTGGTCATTTAACACTGGGACTACTTTGGTCCAGGCTCTTCTGGCTTTCATAGTTTGCATTGAGAAGTCAGCTGTAATTCTGATAGTTTTCCCTTTATCTGTAACTTGTTGCTTTTCTCTAGCAGCTTTTAGTACTTTCTCTTTGTTCTGCACTTTAAGTGTCCTTTTTACCCTAGTGAGACTGACTAAGATCAGGAGAACAAAACACTCCAAATGCTGTAGAGGATATGGAGAAAGAGGAATGCTCATCCACTGCTGGTGGGATTGCAAACTCATGCAACCACTATGGAAATCAGTGTGGAGAACTCTTAAAATCTAAAAATGAACCTACCACATGATCCACTTACACCATTCCTTGGTATATACCCAAAAGACTCATCCTACTTTAGAGACTCCTGTACATCCGTGTTTGTTGCTGCTCTCTTCACAATAGCTAAGAAATGGAAACAACCTAAATGTCCCTCAACTGACAATTGGATAATGAAACTGTGACACATTTGTTCAATGGAGTTCTACTCAGCAGTAAGAAGGGATGAAATTATGAAATTTGCAGGAAAATAGATGAAACTAGAGAGTGTTATACAAAGTGAAATAATGCAAATGCACAAAAACAAGAGTCATATGTTCTCCCTCACTTATGGATTGTAGGACTAATCCCTCATATACGAATATATATATTCTGATGTAACACCAGGAACCAGGAAAATAAAAAAGATACATGAATGTAAAGGAAAAAAAAGAATCCCAAAAATGGGATAGTAGGGAACAGATACTACCCAGAGGATGGGGAAAATGGAAGTATGTGGCAAGGAGGAGAGGAGGAAGGGACGTGCAAGGGGCCAAGGTATGGAGGAGAAGGGGAGTCAGGAGGCGGGGGATGATGGGAGGCAGATGTTATTGCGGGAATGTGGGGATAACAGGGGCACTGGGACTAGAGAGGAGGAGGGAGGCCAGATGGGGGGAACAAAGTAGAGATGAATGAATTATGGAGGCCTAGGAAATCCAGAGGAAAATATGATGCCCCTAAATGCTCATACGGTATCTAAACGTTAGTGCATATGTATACCTGGGAACTGCTTGATAAAGAACAGTGCCAGAGAGAAGAGACCTCCCTTTGACTGGTTGGTGATAGTAATCCAGGAGACTCCAAAAATAGCATAGACTATTGTCAAATCTCTTAGTTATCTCCCAGAACTAGGAGATAAGACCCTACTGCTGAAGACAGGACATGCTTTGGATGTGGGACTTAGAGAAACGGAGAGAGTTGATCTGGAGACTTTCAACCCAAGTTTATCTCTCATAATGATAGATGATAAAATGCAAACTGTCAAGGGAGAAAAGCAATTGATGGTCCAATCCAGACCTAAGCCCTAATAACCATAGCCACCCACACAACAGATTACCTCTATTCGTGCAGTACTGGCACTGTTATCTAGGGAGCAATTAGCATCTATTTAATCTGACTTAAAGCCCTTTCAATGGGAGTGAACTCATGAGTGGCGCTGTAAACTCAGTCAAATACACATGGCTGGAGAAGACATAGATCCTAGAGAATACCCCATCTCTTTCATATCTCTAGACAAATGAAATTTCTTACCATGTACTAAATATGGAGCTTTATATTTACGGACAAGCGCACTGTATATCACTCATCAAATAAGTTCCTTTTTGCAACAGATGGAGACTACTACAGAATTTCACAACTGCTCAGACACAGAATATGCATCTGAGAGATGTCCAGTCCTAGGTGACACATCTACAGTTGAATCTCTACACATAAGGCTCGTGGAACATAGTGGAACGTGAGGTACAGAGAAAATGAATGCATCCTTCAACTGTCAGTAAAGCTTCGTTACACAACAACTTGTGATGCATACAGAAGGCCACAACTGGCCAAGTTTTAAAGATTTAGAGACTACAGAGTATGCTCAGGGAACCACTGCAGAAGAGGGTATGAAAAGATTGCAAGATCCCAGGACTGGTTCATGAACACAGGGAAGTAGAGGCTTTCAGGTCACTGGAAGATTGCACGTGTGAACTTGTGGCAATGGTGGCTCTGAGCACAGAACCCGTGCCAACTCAATTAAACAAGGGAGAGGAAGAGAGAAATGGTTGGCAGGCTGGGCCCTAGACTGAGTACTACTGGAGACTGACTGATGCTGGGTGAGTGAGAGTATGCCTTACATTCAATTTTTCTAAATGGGCTTACTAAATTCCAGTGGCTGAATTTACACTGAAGGACATCAGGGTACAAATGCTTGACTGGATAGGACTTAATGTGTATGGCAGAATAAATGAAGTCCAGTGGGGGATTAGGGAGCATGGATGGGCGATAAGGCCTAAATTTGATTAAGAACTGTTGTATAAAATTACAAAAGCTCAATAAAAATTTTTTTTAAAAGATAAAAAAAAAGGAAAAAAAGAGTGTAAAGATGACCTACAAGGGATGGTATGAATTCAGTCCTTAAATTTATGGTAAGAAAGAAATACAACACTCACTGGAATTTTAGGGTAAAAACTATGCAATAGATTGTGGGGTCTAGGCAAAAACTTCTACTGCATTGAACTCTATCATGGAACCCTGAGTTGTCTGATAATTCTAAAGTTAAAGCTGGCCTTTTAAAAATATTTATTTTAAGAACATATTAAATGACACAATTATCTTGATTTACGTCTCTTAACTATTTATACATATGAAAATTTCATATCTGTATGCTTACCAATTTTAGGGGTCCAACTGGAAATATCCATTGATATCATTTATCACTGGAAAAAGAAGCAAAAGGCATCCAACATGGATCTTAACTTCTAAATCACTCTGGCACATTCCATGGGCATCATAGCACTGGAAAGGGCTTTTGTTCCCATGTGTAATTTCTGGGTCTTTCACTTTAGATTGACTTTTATGTTTGACACCAAATACTTAGCAGCACTTAGGGGAAAAGAGAAACACCCCTGTTCCTGCAAAGCTTGGTGAGTCAGAAAAGTAGCACTGAGATAAATATCAAAGAGTGAAAGAAGTTACACATAAGCCAGAAGTCCCCATGCCTACATATATTCCTCTTATACATGTTCAAGTCATAGAGGAATTGTGACTATGAATTCTGAGACTCCTAATGAAAGTTGGAAAGTTAAGCAGTTAGACTAGAGAACAGAATCATTCATTAAGGGCACAGCAGATTTAAAGTGAGTCTGATGGATGCTTCCATCTCTTAGCTATTGTGAAAAGAGCAGCAACAAACGTGGATGTACATGTGTCTCTGCAATAGGATGAGTTCTTTGGGTATATGCCAAGGAGTGGTATAACTGGGTCAAATGGTAGGTTCATTTGTAGTTTTTTAAGAGTTCTCCACGCTGCTTTCCATAGGGGTTGAACCAGTTTGCAGCCCCACCAGCAGTAGATGAGTGTTCCCCTTTCCCCACATCCTCTCCAACATTTGGCATCATTTGTTCTCTTGATCTTAGCCAGTCTGACTGGGGTAAGGTGAAATGTTAAAGTGGTTTTAATTTGCATTTCCCTAATTATTAGTGATGTTGAACATCTTTTACGATGTTTCATAGCCATCTTTACTTCTTCTTTGAGAACTCTCTGTTCAGCTCCTTAGCCCGTCATTTAAC
>NW_008351640.1:4514219-4552298 GCF_000622305.1 Nannospalax galili | reverse complement strand
ATGTACAGAAGCTTTTTAGTTTAATGAGGTCCCATTTGTTAATTCTTGCCCTTGTTTCCTGAGCAATTGATGTCTGGTTTAGAAAATCCTTTCCTACGCCTGTATCTTTTAGTTTTTTTCCCAATGTTTTCTTCTAATAGTTTCAGAGTTTCAGGTTTACATTGAGGTCTTTGAGTAGGGAATGGTGATTTGTCTTCACATTGCTTAAATTCTGCTGGCAACCCTCTTTAGAAAGAAATAAAACACCTCTGGAATTTCAAGCTTATGACCAGTCAAATCCCAATGCCAAAGACATGCACTGGGAATCACATTGCTCTAAATTCTGTTCAGTGGAGAAGGCTTCCCTTGGAAAACAAAGAAAAAAATGCTTCCGTTTTGTCTTTTGGTCCTTCCAGATGCCCTTGTTGGCAATGAGAAGATTTAGACAGAAATGACCTCTACAAATCTCTGCTCCTGTCTTCCCCCACAGTTTTGTGCATCACAGAATTATTCTTAAAAGAAAGATGGGGGGCTGGAGATCACTGACTGTTTTTGCAGAAGACCTGGGTTTGAATCAATCCCAGCACCCACATGGCATCTAACAACTGTCTGTAACTCCAGTTGCAGGGGATCCAACAACCTCTTCTGTCGTCCACAAGCATTGTGCAACATGGGTGCACTTACCAACATGTAGACATAACACTCATACACATAAAATAAAAATGATAATAAGAAAGAAAGATGGAAGTGGATTTTTAACCTGTAAAGCATTAGTACTTAATTTTTATGCAACAGAATTGTTATTTATTACTAGTATTTTGGATTTATAACAGTTTTATTTGTGTGTTAGTCTTAAATTTGGATATCCAGCATTACCAAAACGTTTCAGATTCTATATAGTTGATTGAATATGTGTTTATGTGAGAGATTTATCCTGGGGAGACACAGCACATATCTACTCACCCTAGAAAGTGAACTTCAGTAGGCCAAAACAATGGTTGAACCAAAGTACAGCTTGGTGAACCAATGAGATTTAATTGATATTACTAACAGGAATATGGATGAGGGATTACTCACAAAACAGAGATAACTCAAAAAAGCATTAGCATCACTGAAAAATCCACTGCAACACGGGTACTGACTCATGAAAACCAGAACCTTTGAGCTCTGTACAACTTGTAGGCAGCTTAACAGCTCTGAAAATCTCTGAACAACTTGGCTGGTCATTTTACTTCTCAAACTGTTGTTCCCTCCTCCTCAAAGTCAAGGATGGTCTTTTAGAATCTCTCAGCTTTTCCAGATATGAAGTTCCTTTAACTTCCAAATTCTCAAGAAATTTATCTCCCTTTCCTGGAAAGAATGTTTCCATTCAGAGGAAACTACTGTACCACACTCTGCACTAATTAGTATTACCATAGAGTACAAACTGTCACTTGTTCCCATTTATTGTTCACACATTTTTTTCCTGTAAAATTTACTCTAAGAAAATTCTATATCTTTAACATCTTTTAACAAAATCGATTGCTGTTTTCTATTTTTGTGATCTAGTTTCTGAAACATTTTTTAACACATTGGAAGAGTGGTATAACTATCATGCATTCTAACTGCTCTGACAAGACAAATATCTAAATGTTAGGAAGTATTTTTTTGTGTGTGTGTCTTTTTGCAATAGGTCTCCCTGTAGCCACAGCTGACCTGGAACTCACTATGTATACCAAACTGGCTTCAGTCTCACAAATACCTGCCTGTCTTTGCCTCTATAGTGCTGGGATTGACAGCATGTGCCACCACAACCAGGTAGGAAGCATTTTACAAATAATATTATTTGTACTTATTTGTATATGTTTGTGTATGTGGATGTCCACTGAGGTTAGAAGGAGGTGTTAGATTCCTTGGAGCTGGAGTCAGAGGTGATTGGAGCTGCCTGATATGAGTTGTGGGAAGAGAATGCAGGACCACTCTAAGAGAAGTACCAGCTCTTAACCACTAAGCCATCGTTAGCCTGATTATTTCATTTCTAATGCCTAAACAGACACGTCTGGTTGCTGTGACAACTTTGGAAAGACTTCATCTTAAAGACAGATGAGCTACTTAGTGAAATGGCCATTTGGTACTTAAATGTCCTATGAGAAAACACCAACTCTGCCATTTATTTGCTTACTTTAAAAGCAGAGAGAAGCAGACTATTGTGGTGTGTGCCTGTGATTTCCTTATCAGAATACAGTGATGTGTCACTGTGGTCCATTTATACTGGTGTGTGCCCATGATCCATCACTCATGAAACAGGAGGTCTATGAGTTCAAGGCCCTTCTGGGCTATGTAGTTAGAATTTACCTCAAAAACATATTTTTAAAAAAGCAAAGCCGATAAAATTGAACAATAACTTTGATTGGAAAATGTCATCCTAGTGTGGAAATAATGAACCATGACTTCAGTATAACTTCGTTCTCTGTGGTGGATGAGTAAGTACTGATACATATACTTGATACAAATCCTATGTATGCCTAATAGTAAGTATGCTTGTTGATATATGTAGGAATAGGAGTTAAAACTTTGTAATAAAGCTTTTAAGGTTTTAACCTTTATAAGCCTCTACTTCAGATCTGTGGTTAAAAGCTGTAAGAAAGATGAACTTCCTACTTATACTTTAAGACGTCACAGCACAAGACAAATGAAACAAAACCACAGTCTATGGGTACCTTGAAGAATGTTGCCTCTTGCAGTGGTCTTGAGGAAGCAACTGCTACAAATTGTCTTATTTGTTGACATAGCTAAGACTGTACTAGCATCAGCGATATATCATGTTACCGGGGAATCTCACAACTTTTGACCACACTTACCTGAAACACTTGCTTTTTGTAAAATGTTTACTGTTTAAATTTCCTATAATAGCCTAAGGGGCATGTGTACTTCTGTGATTGAAGTCTCAAATCTACTAATGTGATTGCTGCCAAGGAATGACATGAACAATCCTATAAATATCTGTATGAATTTATGATTTGTGCCAGTTTCTCTGGAGCAAGTGAACCCAGTGTTAGAGCTGTGCAAAATAAAGGATGAACTTCCTCAGTTTCCTGAGTGTGGTTTCAGTCTTCTTGATGGACCAGGTGTCTTGTGTTAATTCCCATAACAACTTACCATATCATTTTCTAAACACTTTGAGAAAAAAGAAAAAAAAAAAAAAAAAAAAAGAGAGATCATTCCCATGCTTGAAAGTCAGCTTCTTCTGAGGAAAAAGAGCAACATCCGCATGTAAGAATGTGGTATTTAGTAAAGAATTATGTTTGCTCAAAATGTTGTAAACTATGAAAATCCTGCACAGTGGAATCCACAGAACAGTGAGAAAATAGTCCCATGAACATATGGAATTGGGGAATATTCAGAAAGCATGAAAATAAGATCAAAAGTGGATCTTTTTGATCCTTATGTTTCCTTTCTCTATTTTGTACCACTAGCAGAATAAATTCCTAAAATCATACAATGACTGCATCACAGTATCACTGTTGTAGTTATTTTTCTGTTTCTGTGATATAACACTCTGAACAAAACCAAATTGAGGAGAAATAGGTTTATTTGGATTACACTCCAAGGTCACAATTCTAATGGAGACGTATCGGGACAAGAACTCAGAACAGGGGCCTGGAGTCTGGAACCTTATGTGGACTGCTTGACAAATAACTCTCTGGATTGCTTCCAGACTCATACTCAGCTATTTATTATATACAGCCCACGCCTAACCTGCTTAGATATGTTGCCTCCCACGGTGGCATGGGTCCTCTCACATGAATCATCAATCAAGGGAATCCCTCAAAATGGTGGCTACAGGTCAATCTAATCTGGGAAATCCCTTAATTGAGCCTCCCTCAGATGACTCTAGCTTCTGTCAAGGTGCAGGTGAGGTTAACTAGAACACTTCATCTTCTGTCAGCTTGACACATACACACATCATTTTAAGCCATAATCTTTCATTTTCTGCCCCAAGGTCTAATGTTAATAACACAATAGAAAATATAGTACTTTTTTATTTTTGGTCTTTTTGAAACAGGATCTCTCTGTAGCCCCAGCTGGCCTGGAACTCACTAGGTAGACCAGGTTGGCCTTGAACTCACAGTGATCCACCTGCCTCTGCCTCCCAAGTGCTTGGACAACATAGTACTTTAAAAATTCCTGCAGTCTTTAAAGTTGTACCTCTTTAAAAGCCCAAGGTCTCTTTAAAAATCCAATGTCTCATAACTGTTGAATCCTGTAAAATCAAACATGTTAAACATTTCTTATTCCAAAAGGTAAAGAATTGGGCAAAAGTACAGTTAGATCAAACAAAAACAAAATTCAGCAGTGTAAATCAAATTATATACTTATTGTCCAGCATCTGAAGCTCACTTCTGTTTCTCTGATCTCCAAGGGGATGGAACAGCACTACCTCTCCAGTTCTTGCATGCATGACATTCCCAGCTTGTCTTATAGGTTTAGGCTGCTGAACTCCATGCTGTTGTCATTTCCAGACATCCCATGGTATTGGCATCTCCAATGTTAGGGTTTTCATTTCAACTGTGGCTGTGTCTTCATCATTTTCCTCTCTTTGCCTCTTTCCATGGATTCCAACCCTGCCACAGAGTACCAGGTCTCAGCTGCTCCCTATGACCTCCACAATCTTGTATCTCTCATGCCTTCAATATTAGTGCCAGGTGGTTTACATTTACACATGGCTAAGTTATGCTACTAGCATTGACAGTCAGCCTTAGATCCCCTGGTCCATAGCTTCTGGGTGATGACTCAAGGAATTAGTTCCCAGAAGAATTTAGATCAGTGATGTTGGTCTCTCATTAATCACAGCTGAAATTTGAACTCCAGATGATTAGCATCCATTGTTCTAGTGAAGTAAAAGTTTTAATTCCACAAATTCATAATCCAAAATATTACACAAATAGCTCTGATAGTCTTTGCTTCCTGCTGAAAGTTCACAAGCTATGCCTCCATTTTCTGTATTTCTCTCAGCATTCTTTTCTTCCAACACCCATTAAGCTCTGCTTCCAGCATTCAATGGCTTTTCCAGCCCAAAGTCTCAAACTCTTCTGTAAGAGAGTCAAAAGCCGTAGAAACCACATGGTCAGGATTCTCACAGTAACTACAATTCTTGGTATCAATTTCCGTATTAATTACTATTCTTTTGCTGTGATAAAATACCCTGACAAAAGCAATTGGAGGAAGAAAGATTTATTTTGACTTGCAATTCCAGAGGGATACAGTTTGTCATGGTGGGGAATGTACAGCAATAGGCAGGGCAGACTGCTGGCAGGAGCAGGAAGCAGGATGATCATATATCCAAGCACAGTCAGAAAGCAGACAGCGAAAAATGAGAACTGTGATGAGGCTGCCAAACCTCAAAGCCCATGTGCAGTGACAGTCTTCCTCTAGCAAAGCTCTAACCCCTAAAAGTTCCATAATTTTCCCAAAAAGCTCCACCAAATGGGGAAACAAGTTTTCAAGTATATGAGCCTATGGGGAGGGTTCTCATTCAATCATAATTAATAAATGTAGTTTTGAACTCATAAACATCATAGAGGATATCAAACTCCTCTTTGTGGGTTGGAGGGTTAATGGGAAGTGATAGGTAATGAAATCACATGGCTACGGCACCCCTTCAAACAAAATGTAAGCCTTAACACATATTCCCCTGAAGTTCTTTTCTTAAACTAATTTGAATTTAAAATACTAATTATGATCTCAATCTTCATTTTTTTTTTTGTTTTTTTTTTTTCATGAAAGTGGTGCCAAACATCTGAGAATTTTTCAACATGCATGGGTGGCCTATTTCTCCTGACCTTGTGAAATCTAGAAGGCACAACAACTTGTCCTCCTAACCTTTTCATGTCTCTAATCATTGTACTTATCATGTAACATCCACTTGATAAATACTTTTCTTATGAAATAGAAAAATTATGTAAATAATAATTTTATTGCCATAACAATTACATGGATTGAGAAAAATCATGTAGCAACTGTTAAACACTGTGATAGGCTTCTTATAAAGTTCTACTTAAAATCATTAACCTCAAAATATGACAGCATTACTAAGTGCTAAGGAAGAATTTTAAAAAGCACATGTGAACATTTGGATTCATCAAACTTTCTTGCTAAAACTCATTTTTTTTCATTCTCTTTCATATGAGAGGATTTCTGTTATATTGTAGATGTTTGCTATTGTGATATTACCAGGGACAGATTTGTATATAATTTCTGCTCATTTAAAACTTACTTAATCATAGAGAGAAATACAAGATGAGCCAAATCTTATTTTTATTAACAGGCTTATTGCGCTAAATCATTTGTAATCATTGTTTTAACAGTATTGATTTTATATACATATATTTCATAAAATGGAAAGTTATATTTAAATTTTCTATCTTATCATCTTATTTTAGGTGATGACTTTCATATTTCTTGAAAATTAAAAGTCCACTACTCTTTATATTTCTTTGTATTAGCATCTACTCAGTGTGAAGATTGACCAATTAACAATTAGTACTGATGTGTTCTGATGTACTGTTTAGATTTACCCTTGGGTTGTAAGAACATGGTTGCTATTAATTGTTGGGAGAGAAACATGCTGTTAGGTCATCTCTTTATGTGTATGAATTAGCTTTATACTTGTAATAGCCTTTGTCCTATATAAGACAGTTAACTGACCTGAAAGATAAGCTGACAAATGAAATAGTAGCACAAATATTATGGGAGGAACCAACCCCCCCCCCTTATTTGGATTTAAGGTCCACTTCACATTATGGAGTCCATACCTAACACTGATACTAGGTTTAGGAACCTGAGGCTAGAAAGTTCACAGGACATAGGGGAGAAACTAATACTAGTTTTCTACCAAGTAGTTATCATATTAAACTGACTCCAAATGATTTATTATTATACCCATAGATTAATGCATCACTCAACTCCCACCAGAGCAGTTTCCCTATCCAGCAGATGGTGATTAACACAGAAACCCACAATTAGCCAATGTGCAGAGAACATGAGATTACAGAGTGCTTGTCACTTAAATAGGACACATGTAACAAACTTTTCCCCCCCAAGGCTCAGGAATGATTAATAAATTGCTTACAACTTATAATCACCCAACTCTCTCTGGCCTCTTGGTGCTTTATCTTCTTAAAGGTAGCATGGAATATAAGTTGGTCAAGGATATCTCTTTCTCATTTCATATTGAGACCATGACTGCCCAGTAGATTTTTAACTGTCGCTGAAGTTTTAATTAGATAGAACCACTTGTCTTCATTTTTGGCACTGGAATATAAGTAGAAACAATGTATGTTGCTTCCAGGCATAGGTGTGAATTGCTGAGTTTGCCTTGATCACATCTTCTTCACTCTTTCTACTGTTTGGAACCCAGATTTTACAAGGCCAGGTTTGACAATACTCCCTAAGTAGATGAGACTAATAGGTTTGAGGGGAATTCTAGAACATAACTGACAGTGAGAAGAGAGTTATAGTGTTAACTGCTGCAATTGTGTGCAATATAGGAGAGAGAAATAAACAGTCTTACAGCTGTCATGTTGTTGGGCCTCTTTATTATAGCATGTCAGGAACAATCTTACTTTGCCTTTCTCTGTGCTGTACCTGGGTAATTCCTACTTCTTTGCATTCAAGTTTAGTTTTCTTACTTGACTGACACCTCACTTCAAGCTCAGAGATCTTACCTATGTTCTTTTAATGGTGTCTTGTGCTTTAAAATGTACAGTTGCTAACTATCAGACACAATGTACAGTGGGGCATTGCTGTGACAGACCTGACTTTTGTATATTTGGGAGGATTGTTGAAGCGTTTGGAACTTTGGGTTGGAAAAGCCATTAAGTGCTAGGTTTGTTGCTGTGGAGCTTGGAACAGCTATGCTGAAAGAGTTGTGGATGATAGAGGCCAGGCTTGTGAAGCTTCAAAGGGAAGCAGAGGCTATGAGAGCTGTTTGTGTGATATTATGAATTGAGAATCTGTGGTTTCTGGTTGGCTGGGGCTGAAGAATCAGCTGTGATTAAGAGGAGACCAGAACCTGAAGTAAAACCTTAGCTTTACTGTGGCAATTGATGCTGGTTACCTGGGACTGAAAAATCAGCTATAAGAAAAAGGAGACCAGCATCACTGTGGTGAAATCTTCTGGGGGGTATTTCCTCAGGGTCAGCATACAGAAGCTGTGATCCAGATATGTGAATGAAGATGCTTCCTGGTGCTTCATTCCTCAGCTCTACAGCCTCACAGAACTTAACATAGACTCTATGAGCATAATTAAAACATTGTTTTAGTCAATTGAACTTTAATGTATTGGGGGAATTGTCTTCAAATCCAAACAAAAGTAATAAGTATGAGATTTGAAATTGGAAAGTGAAAAGTGTAATTTCAAATTCTATAAAATGGCAATCCTTCTTAGTTTCCAATATTAAAACTCCTATTTTACTTGTACACTAGGCCAGTATGTAAACTATATCAAAGACACTTGAAGACAAGGATATTCTCCTCCTCCTCCCCTCCCGCTCCTTCCCCTCATCCCACTCCTCTGTCACCTGCTCCTCCTTCTTCCTCCTCTTCTTTTTCCTTCCTCCTTTCTCTTCTTTCTTCCTTATTCTTCCTCATCGTTTTCTTCCCTCCTCCTTCTCCTCTTCCTCCTTTCTCCTCTTCTTCCTCATCCTTATCTTCTTCTCCTACTCTTCTCCAAATTTCTGTCTTATAACCTAGCATAGGGACTAATCAACTGTAGGTAGTAAATATATGGTTTTTATCTTTTAGCTTTAAATTTTTAAAAATTTGTTTGTGTTGAATTTTTGTGTGTTTTATATAGAATATCTCAAAGAATTTTAATCATCTTATAGCCCCCCTTCCCCCGGCACACTCCCAAAGCCCCCTCCCCCCTGGAACCCATATACTCTGTCACCCATACTAAGGCCCAAAGTGTCAAATCAGTGTTCCCAGATGTTCCCCTGTGTAAGTCTATCCACTGAGGTCTAGTCAGCTTATCCAGAGTATCTTGTTTTAGGAATATCAGCTCCTCCTCGTCCAGCAGTAATGAGCTGTCAATGTTTCTTCAGCTATGATTGGGGTCTTCTGTTCATTTCCCCAGTTCTATGCTGGGTTTTTGTCTGAGTTTGCATGGGAGTTTTGTATGCTGACACCATTGTCATAGAAGCAGAGTCCCAGGAACTTGTAGGACTCTGTTTCCATATGGTTGTACACCTCCTCTCTTGCATTACAGTCTTTCCTCCCCTCTTCCATAATGCTACCTGAGCTCTGGGTGGGTGAAGTTTAAAATACGAGTCCTGTCCATGAACCAGCAATTTTCACATTTAATCTCGACCTTTTTGGCCATTTGTGAACTTTTGTGTTCCTGTCCCTCTGTCACATGAGGGATTCTCATTAATGAGAATTTAGCGATTCATTAGTGTCATCTTCATTATCCTTGTTCTGTGTTCTGTGGGCCTTTGACGAAGGGGTTGCATTGTAGATATATCCCTTAGGCCTGGGCATAGATAATGTTTGTGTTTGACCAGTTGTGGTACTTGGTAATAGTCTCCAACTGTTGCAAAATAAGTTTCTTTGGTGAATTGTGATGGGATAGCTGTCTCTAAATATAAGGATACATATTTTGCACATCTCTTATTCTAGAGATGTGACAGTCTTGAGGTTTTCTCTAAGATCTATGACCTCTCCTGCCATGTGTTTTCTTATGTTTACAATACCACATTTGAATTTCCTCCCACTGAGTGGGATTTTAATTCAATTAGGTGGCTGTTGATTGTCTCCTGGATAAAAGAGCCACTACTGCACCAATGTATGCTGTGCTGGCCATTAATATGGTTATTTCGTCTTGAAGCTGATGTTGGATCATCAGTTGGTGTTTTCCCTTGGCACCTTCATATGCTCTCCAAACCTATGACCTAACATTTGACTTGGTTATATTACTCCTTGTCATATACCCAAAGGACTCATCCTATTGTAGAGACAGTTGTATATCCATGTTTGTTCTGCCCTTTTTGCAATAGCTAAGAGATGGAAGCAACCTCAGTGTCCCTCAACTGATGAGTGGCTAATAAAAATGTGGTAAATTTATACAATGGAGTTCTACTTGGGAGTAAAGAAAGATAAAATCACGAATTTGCAGGTAAATGGATGGAACTAGAAACTATTATATTATGTGAAGTAACACAGATTCAGAAAAAAAAGGACATATGTTCTCCCTCATATGTGGATCCTAGCACCAAATCATTATATGTGAGTATGTATCCAGATGAAACTGTAAGATCTCAAATAATTCAAAGGAGTTAGGGAGGTAAAGGTAAGGAAAGAACCTGAGAGACAAGAGCAGTAGGGCTATTTAAATGGGAGGGGGACAGAAGGTTATACAAGGAACCTTAGGGATAAAGGAAAAGGAGCTCAAGAGAGGTGGAATCATAGGATATTGGTATTATTAAGGGAGAAATGGGGAAAATGGAGACATTTTAAATGGGAAAACCATAGTGAAGAGGTTAGACAGGGAGAAAGAGAGAAGAGATAAATAATCCCTAGCTAGTTTTAAAAAAGGGAATCATATTAGTCCAACAATCTAATGACAAATTACACATACAGGACCTCTACATGAATCCATATGTAGAGCTAAAGGATACATAACAAGAAATAGTGCCAGACAGAAGAAACTTTCCATGAATTGTTGGCCAGGGTGGTCCAAGAGACTTCCAAAATTACTTAGGCTATTGCCACAGCCCTTGATGGCCTCCCAGAACTTGGTGTTAAGATCCTACTGCTGAAGACAGAACATACTTTGGACAGAGGATCTGGAGCAATACAGCTGCAATTTACCTGAAATCACTGTACCATAAATACATGTTTTTTTTTTTCATGAATGAAAAAATGATAGCATTTATGATTGGACATTTTGTTCCCAGTTGGTGGCACTGTTTTGGGAGCTCTTAGAAAGTATGGCCATGCTGGAGGAAGCACGTCACTGGGGGCAGGCTTAGAAAGTTCTTAATCCTTGCCTGATCTCTCTCTCTCTCTTGGTCCTGTGCCTGCTTAAAAATGTGAGAGATTAGCTTCCGCTCTTCCTCTGGCCACCTCTTGCCATGCCTCCCTTCCACCATGGACTGTAGTTCCCCTGGAACCATAAGCTCAAATAAACTCTTCCTTCTATAAGTTGCCTTGGTCATTATTTCTGTCACAGCAACAGAAAAGTGACTAATATAGCTCCATAAATTTTAAAGCAAATAAATTGGATCTGAAATTAAGTCCATTCTATGCTATGGGATCTCTATTTGTCTTGCCCACTTTTGTACCCTTCAGCATTCTTCTTTTTAGGCTAAGAGGCTGAACTTTATGGATTATATCAATCAGACTCTTTTCATCTAGTTTCTGTTTGGTATCAGTAAACATGCAGGTGTTCCAAGAGCAGAATGGGGAGATATTTTGTGATATGTATTTATCCATCTCTTTCCACTGTAGGATTTCAGTGACTATTAGACTCTTATTAGAGGCCACACTTTGTGCAAGAATGCTTCTTAGGTGATTAGATTTAATATCTTGTTCTAAATACTCCCTACCTTTGACATCAAGCCTAACAATGACTTCAAGCCGCCTCTTCTTCATTTCCTTCTTTCTCCTCCTCTTCCTCCTCCTCTTCTGCCTCTTTCTCTTCCTCCAGATTCCTGCTGGTTGGTTTTTCTTCATTCTTTTATCAGTGGAGATGGGCTTTGTTTCTGGTTTTTTTTTTTTGTTTGTTTTTTTTTTTTTGCCTTTATTTTTTAATTTGCTGTCAGTCCTGGGGATTAAACTCAGTACGTTACACACTAGGGTCTACAATCTACCACAATTGGTACTCATAATACTTTTGAAAATAAATTACAATTCAATAGACTCTTTACAGCCCCCCAATTGTGCTTTCTACAGATTTTTCTTAACATATAAGGGGCAGAGAAATAGACAAATTCATATTTTATGTCTAATTAATTTGGAGGCTGGAATCAACCCACCAACATATGTAGATAAAATTCCATTCTTCTACCTTGAAAAGTCTACCACTGAAAATGCCCTGGGATACTGGTTTTGAATAAATAGGATTATTTAGAGTTCTGTGCTACTACAAGGAGGACATGTGACTTGCCCCTTCTTTCAGTCTCAGATGCACATCATCCTGCACCTTGAGAAGTTCCATGTACATATATTCTACACTTCAGAGTTTGAATTCAAACTCTGCAAAGATATAGTCATTTCTTGGTTACATATTAAGTTTTTGTGTTTTTATATTCCTGTGATGTGTATTGCCCTTGGCAATTTGAACATTTTGAAAACATTCATGAAGAACTTTCAAATGAGCATAGGAAATTGGGCAGGTCACTCAAGGAAGCCACAGAGCTGGTGCATAGTAAGAAGGAATAATGGTTCCTGGAAGATGCAATGGCTTGGACAGCAACTTCTTTCTCATGAATTGGGATTGAGTGCAAGAAGACCAGAACAGACTCTTCTAGAGCATGGGGTCCAATTTGGTAGTCTATGACAGAACTGATCATCTCATTTCTTTCTAGACCTAAAATAACCACTTAACTCTCACCATGTAGGCCTCCAAATTTTAGGATTAAAAGAATATGTAGAAATAAAGTGAACCTTTGATGTAACATCTAAGAATTTCTGGAAAAAATTTATTTACTAAAGTCTTCTGTGTCTAAGTTGGTTGGTCTATTTATACAGCTAGATTTCCATTTCTTCCTAGCAGAAAAAAGACTTAAATAGTTACTCTTAGATTAGCAATCAGTACCTTTGACAAGCAGTGAGACAGGCCATTCATCACTACCACTTTTAGATAGAAGTGCCCGCCCACATAATTACTGTAGCTCATCATAGCTGAGATAGACAAATATGAACTGCAAGATGGCTACTGTGGGCTACTCTATGGCTGAGGTGCTTCCCCTCCCAAGTGAACAAGCTGAATAACAATGCTTTATTATGCATGCATTTAAAATTCTAAAAATGGAATACATAGTCCCATCCATTGTCCTGAAAGAAGATTGAGTTAATGACTAATGCTTAAAATGACAGAGTCACATCAAGAAACACACAGGAATAAGAATTACACAAAAATGTTATATGAACTGGTATAAGTCAGAAGATGTTTGGTTCATAAGAAAGAAATATATGTAGACTTCTATACAAACTTAATTGTGATGTTGTATATGCTTATTAATGTAGTACTCTGATGCTTTCATACATTTATACAATTTGTACTGGTTAATTTCTCCTCCCACCTTCTGCTTTCTCCCTCTCATCCCTTTCATTTCACCTTCATATCGACCAATACACTTTCCAGATTCATGACTTCTGGTTCTGTGTTTTAGTTCATATAAAAGACTGAGAATGTGAACTTGTGGCAATGGTGGTGATGAGCACAGGACCCATGCCAACTCAATCCTACAAGAGCCCAGAGGAGAGGAAGGGAAATGGATGACAGCCCGGCCCTAGTGTGGGAACTGTTGGAGACTGATTACTACTAGGTGATGGAGAACAGACCTTATTTATGATCTGTAGATGGGATGACTAGACTCCAGTGAATGAATTTGTACCATAGAACATCTGGGTACAAATGCTTGATTGGACAGGACTTAATATGTATGGTGGAATACATGAGGTCTGGCAGGGATGGGGAGCATGGATGGGAAGTGGGTCTAAATTCAATTAAGAACTGTTGTAGGAAATGTGCAAAACCTCAATATTTTTTTTTAAAGATTGAGAACATAAATTTTTCATCATTTAGAATTTGAGGACTACTATGCTAGATAGCTAGCATACATCACACTCACCAAGAAATTGTTTGTTAGTGATGCTTCAGGGCTCAAATTTGTCCTGTTTAGCTATTTAGAGCCCATCTGCTGGGCCCCCATCTTTCTTCTTTGGAGATGAGGCCATTCTTACTGCAAGAGAGTTCCTGAATAGCCTGCTAAGTTAGTCAGATTCGACCTCCCACTCACCCTGCTTTAGGACCAGCCTTATTTATGCTACTCCGGGGTCAACATCTACCATGCATAGCTAGTCAGAACCTGCCCACTAGGTCCTTATCCTTCTGCCTTGGGACTATGTTTATTCCCTCTGATACAGAGCTCTTGACTAGTCTGCTTGGATGCAGGCATCTTATCCTTCCAATTAAGCATAAAAAGTGAGAATCTGAAGTACAGACCAACTAACTACTCATTCCTAATCAGATAGCAGCCAAGCTACATCAACAATTAAAACAGAACCAAACTTCAACTCAACAAAGGCAAGCCAGAATGTTAGGTCAGACAGACGATTAAAAAAGTCCATATGAATCATCACACTTGATCTAAAAAAAAAAAAAAAAAAAAAAAAGGTAATATGCTCCCAACAAATTCCACCAATTCTATGGAAGTTTTCTACAACAGACCTACCAATAGTGACCCCAGGACAAAAAAACATAAATGAATGATCATGAACACAATCAAGCATTCCAGGATTATAAAGAGTACAAGAATGAATGAATCAAATTAGATAAAAATAAAGACCTGACCAAAGCTCAAGAAAATACAAATATATTACTGAATGAAATAACAAAGATAGTTATGGAGTTAAAAATAGAATTCATGAAAGAGATAGAAATACTGAAGAAAACTCATGGTGAAATGAAGATAGAATTAAAAAATTTAATAAGCCAAATGTAATGACAGAGAACACCTCAATATGAGAATTAATCAAATGGAAAACAGAATATCAGACAGGATGAAAAAGTTGAAGAATTGGCTCACTCTAGCAAAGCATTTTTAAAAATAATTTTAAAAAACCCACAGAAATATGGAGGAAATGTAGGACACCACGATAATACCAAATCTTTGCATCATAGGAATAGAGAAAAGAAAAGAATCTCAGATAAATGTCATTGTTCAAATCTTCCACAGATCTGTAGAAGAAAACTTTCCTAAATTAAGAAAAGACATACACAGATACAAAGATACAAGAACCACACAGAATGCCAAATAGACAAGACCAGCACAGAAACTCCCCATGGAATATCATAGTAAAGCACTAAATATTCAGAACAAATAGAGAATACTGAATGCTGCCAGAGACAAACAATGAGCTACATACAAAGGAAAACTCATCAGATTAGAACTGACATTGAATGCAAAATATAAAATCCAGAAGAGCCTGGAGAAATTATTCCAAGTTCTAAATGACCATATATCCCAACCCAGAATACTTTACATAAGAAAACAGAGGCTTTCAGGCCACTGGAAACTTGGTCATATGAACTTGCAATAAAGGTTACAGCAAGCACAAGACACATGCTGACTCAATCAGACAAAAAAGTATAGCATGAGGGAAATGGGTAGCAGGCCCCAACACCAACTGAGGGATTATTGGCAACTGATCATAGCTGGGTGAGGTAGAATAGCTCTTCTTTAAGGGAGTGACTCTAGATAGGCTGACTAGAGTCCAGTTAGGTGAACTTGCACTGAGGGACATCTGGGTACCAATGCTTGACTGGATAGGATTTAATGTATAAGATAGAATTAGTGAAGTCTGGTGAGGGGCATGGGGAGGCATGAACGGGGGAGGGGGGTCTAAAGTTGATTAAGATCTAATATGTGAAATGCACAATAATTCAATGAAAATATTTAAATGGTAGAAATTAAAATGTAAATCTAAGAAACACATTAAAAAGTATTCAACATCCTTAGTAACCACGGAAATGCAAATGACTTTTAAGCAAGATCAAGAGAACAAATGAAAACTTATGATGGTGAGAATGCTGGGAAGGTAATACTCATTTGTTGATGGTAGGATTGCAAACTGGTGCAACCAGTGTGGAAATAAGTGTAGAGAATTCATAACAAACTAAACGTAGAGCTACAATATGATCCAGTTATATCACTACTTGGCATATACTTAAAGGACTCACATCCTTCTATGAAGATACTTGCTCAAACATGTTCCTTTGCTACTCTTAGAGAATAGTTAAAACATGGAAACAACTTAAATTTCTTTCAGCCGATAAATGGATAGTGAAAATTTGGTACATTTACACAATGGAGTTCTGCACAGTTCTATAATAAATGAAATCATGAAATTTATAGGTAAATGGATGAAACTATAAAGTGGTATACTAAATGAAATAAGACAGACTCAGAGAAGCAAGTGACATATGTTCTCTCTCAATTGTAAATCTTGGCAAGGAACCCTTAGATATGAGTATATATACTAATATAACTGCAAGAGCAAGGGAAATAGAATGGGATCATGGGAATAAATGGAAATAGGAACTTGATAGAGAGGAAAAATTATCAATGGGGAAATGGAGAAAGCAGGCATTCTTTAACTTAAGAGATTATAGAAAGGTTTATGCAGGGGATTTAGAGGTAAGGTAAATAATTCTTAGGTGTGTAAAAATTCACAGGGAAATGTATCAGTTAAAAAACCCACTGTATATACATATTGTCTATGCGTGTATGTACATAGCAGAAGGGCTTAAAACAAAAAAAAATACAGTGCTAGATAGTGGGCACCTCCCTTTGAGTTGTTGGTCAATATAGTCCAAAAGATTACTCAAATAACTCAAGCTCTTGACCCAACCCTTTACTGCCTTCTAGAACTTTAAGACTTTTTGCTGAAGATAGGATTTACTTCAGAGGCATCACTTGAAGCAATAAAATTGGAATTGATTCGGAAGCCTCTTTCCTATAGATCAGCTCGTGTAGCGTTAGAAGATGCTATGCAAACTGCCAGGGGATAAAACAAACAAATGATTACATCCATCCTTAATTTCTATGAATCATAACAATGACCAGCCTAACAAATAATCTCTCCTGATGTAGTAATGGGCACTTTACCTTATGGAAATGAACAGTTTTCTAACTGGACTTAAGGTTCGCTCAATGAGAGGGAACTCATATATGGTATTGTAAACATAGCCAAATACACACAGCTGGATAAGTTATAGATTTTAGGAAAAAATCTACATTGTCACACTCCTAAAACAATGGAATTTCTGTGTTCTAACTATATATACTTATATTTAATAACAAGTGTACCTCTACTGTAAGAAAGTTCCACTAGTCAATCACAGAGAATAAGTGTCCCTGATGTGCCTACCTCTAAGTGACATATCTTCAATGGAAACATCTACACTTATGGCTCCTGGAACATAGTGGAACTAAGGGCAGAAAGTATGTTAATGAAACTCATAATTCTCACCAATGAAACTACCTCATGTGACAAATGGAAATTGACCAAGAAACCCACAGCTAAACAAAGTGCGGAGAACACAATATTGTAGAGAACTTATTCCTGAACAGGCCACCTATATCAAACCTTTGCCACCCAAGGCTCAGATCTATTGTGGAAGATGGGGTGGAATGATTTTAATACTCAGAGAAAATTGATGACCATAAGAAACCAGAGTTTTCTAGACAGCTGGGAAGTGATTCATGTGAACTTGCAGCAATGATAACGGCAACCACAAAACCCATGGAAGCTCAAACCAAACAAAATCCCAGAATAGACATGGGGAACTGGGGAAGATGCCCCAAACTCAGCTGAGGAAGTATTGGCAACTGATAGCTACACACACACACACACACACACACACACATACAGAGAGAGAGAGAGAGAGAGAGAGAGAGAGAGAGAGAGAGAGAGAGAAGAGAGAGAGAGAGAGAGAGAGAGAGAGAGAGAGAGAGAGAGAGTATGTGATGGTAATTAGGTTAACCAGGCTCCGGTGGCTGGACAGACCATGAAGAACATTTGGGAATAGGCTAGATAAGTCTCAGTATGTTAAATGGAGTACATGAAACAATGCAGGGGTGTATAATATAGATTCAGGGGGACGGGTTTAAATATAACCGAAATATATTGTATAAGGGCTGAAAAATCAATTAACATTTACAAAATAAAGAAAAAACAAAATTGTTAAGCAGAAAACTATTTTGAACACCTATTCTGTACCTATCTTTGTATCAGAGATAACACAGAGTATGATAAGGCTCAATGATTCTTTGTTTATAATGAGCCTTTGATTCCAGTGGCTGGATGAGTTATTAATCACATTTTTTTTTCACTGACAGGAAACTATACATCTGTTAAGGTCAAAGTCATATACCACTGTAAAAAGATTGACTTTAAAGGGAATCCAGGTATTTACATAAGTACTCTTTATGAAATGAGGTAGAAAAATTCTAAATGAAAGAAACAGTATATTAACCCTAAGTGACACATCTACAGTGCAACCTCTACACATAAGATGAACACATCTCTCAACTCTATGCAGCAGATAGTGATTCATGCAGAAATCCACAACTGGCCAATGTGTAGAGAACAAGAAGCCACAGAGTGCTTTTCCATGAATGATATACCTAATTGGAGCCTCTGCCTCCTGCTCAGGGATAATTTCCCAAGAGGCATCAGAAAGATTTTTAAGAGTCAGAGGGGATGGACTTTCACAAGGAAATTGTCTTCCAGAGAGCTGATCATTTATTCATTCAACTCATAGCAATGGGGACAACATGCAAAGTTCTATGCAAGCTCAAATTGGACAAATTGCAACATAGTAGTGGGAAATGGTTATGAAATCCCAACCCAACCTACTGAACTTTGTAACTGATGGATACTGGGAGGGGGAGAGAAAGTGTGTTTCAGGGATGTGATTCATGGTTGGCCCAGTGGATGGACCTGCACTTAAAGACATTTGGGGATACCCAGACTCTATAGGCCATTTGTGTGCAAGAGAGTACATTAAATTGGGTGGTGGGCAATTCAGGGAGGTGTGGATAGGGAAATGAATCTAAATACCATCAAAATATATTGTGTGAAAATTGAAAAATATTATTAAAAAAGAAAAATGAACCTTGTACAAGATAGAGTCTGACTAGTAAGAAAATGAGATAATATCTTCCATTTTTCACAATCTAGAAAGTCTAGGACATAATAAAAGAGAAGTAATGAACTACATTAATAAGACCTGTTTCACACCAAAATGAAAACCCAAAACAAAACAAAGACTTCTTTTTTACTGTGATTGGTACAACACATGGCAGAATTTAAGTGGGGAAATGAGCTAATGAGATGAAATTTGAAGACAATGCTTAGTCTGAATACAAAATAGATTCATGAACAACTAGAGAGTCAAAGAGGTTTACATTCTACCATGGGTTGAGTTGTGTCCTCTTCTAAGGGATACATTGAATCCCAGCCTTCAAATGTGTGCTGCCACGTGACAGTCTATGGAACTGGATCTTTATATATGTGATTGTAGGAGAGGAAGTGCCAGGCTTAAGCACAGGCTGCACTAGAGAACACAGCTTCTGCTTTGAGAGCACAGCCCTCTCTTCCACAAAATAGCCAACCTACAATCTGCCTGGATGAGGGGATCTATCAGGAAGTGACACACCAACTTATGGGACACTGGGGGCAGGAGGAGAGGTAAATAAGGCTTGCACTTCCCAGCAATGAGCAAGTCTGCATCACCTCACCTAGTGCCTGCTTCCACCTGACTCCCGGTGTCTGTGTGTTGACTCTGCACTTCTCACCCCCACCTCGGCTGCACCCTTGTTCCCTGCATCCCCTTGTGGGCTGGACCCAAGGAAACCTGCAACAGCTGGCACCCAAACAAGGTTCCTGGCCCCCTGGCGTTGGCGATGCTCCCAACTTCGGTTCATTTGGTGAGTAGGCCCTGGGTTTTGTCTGTCTGTTTGGCTGCTTGAGGGTGAGCAAGTGGCCCCCTTCTCTGTCCCCTTTACCCTGTTTGTCATATTTGTTGTTAAATAAGGAAGGCACACTCTGCCACATGGTCTCAAAGCCCACGTCGGTACCTTTCCCTTCTCAGCTCGTCCCGGTTAGTTCAGATAAGGACTTATCCACCCTGAAATCAGAGCCCAGGCTTCGGGTCATCAGTTTCCTGTTCTGGAGACACCATGTGAGCATATGACTGAAGGGGTCACGGCCTTCAGAAGTCCCTCACTAAGCACAAGATATTTGGATCCGATACACCATTTCATGTTGGGGTGGTTTATATCCAAGAGGCTTACGGTCCTTTTTTGCTTCATTTGTGCCTCTTGGTAGTCACCCTTGCCTTTATTTTTGTGGTGAGCTCAAAAAACCTTCAATAGAGAACCCGATGCTATTGTGCTCTCCTTTCCCCTCTGTAGCCTCTTGCCATTATTGCCAGCTTTAAAGCCTCCTCCTCCATCATCTCCTCCTCCCGGCTGGCCACCTCCCCCTCCAGTACCTGCAGCAGCTGCCGTGTCACCGGGCCGCTCTCCTGGAGCTCAGGCAGGGGCTAGACTGACTGTGGCAACACCAGCAACGATGCCGAGCTGGGGCTGGGGCGTGGAAGGCAGCGGCACTGGCTGGGGATGGGGTCACAGACACTGCAGATCCTCTGGCAGGGGGTGTGGGCCACACTGAGCAGCAGCTGGTACTACGACCCACACCAGTCCACCTTCAAGAATGCACTGCACCTCTGCCTGTGGCTCTTTCTGCTCTGCCTGCCCTTCACATTCTATATAGCCTGCCCACCCCTTACTACCCCTTGCTGGCCCATGTCTGCCTTTCTGGTTAATGTCAGCTCAATGCTGCACAACAGCCAGGGGTGTCCTCCCCTCTCACGGACCTTCCACTCATCTGCAAGGCTGCCAATGAATCAGGACCTGAGTCCCCATATTTTGAGCAAGTTTGCCACTCAAAAATCTTCTCACATTCCACCCTTCCCAGAATCCTTTCTTCCCAGAAATCACAGTGTCCCAATGCAAGCACCTTTACCATTCATGTGCTACCTGTGCCCTGCTCATGCCTCTTGGGCCCCTTAACAGGGGAAGAGTGAATCTCCATGGTTTGATACCCAATGTGATTTGGCAGTTGGTCGTAACTCACTACCCCCTTTTTGGAAATTGATATTCATTCATGTTGTAGTTGACACATGCTTCTCCCTTACTTATGCTTTAGCTCTCTTAGGGGAATAGACTATACATGCCATTAAAGCTACAAAGTCCGCCCTGTTAATCACCGGTGTACCCTGGGTGCTTAAGACTGATAATGGGCATGCTTATTCCTCTCAAGAATTCAATAAATTTGTTTGCCTCTGGGGAATCAAACATATCTTTGTTATTCCCTATAAGGCACAAGGACAAGCCATTGTTCAAAGGACCAACAGGACACTTAAGTCCCTCGTGGTTTAAAGCCCCTTGGCTGAGGCCAAACATGACCCTCACCTGGCTCTTACTGAGGCTGTGTTCCACCTTAATTTCCTCATGTTTGACAACTGCAGTCTCAGTCCATCATACAAACATTGGTCCTTCTTGCCTTGGGCTATGCCTCTGCCCCTAGTTAGGTGGAGGGATCCAATTTCATCCCTGTGGCAGAAATCAGCCCCCATCCTGACATGAGGATGAGGATATTCTTGTATTTTTCCACAGGATGGTATGGCCCCCATCTGGATTCCATTGAGAAATATCCGGGCAGCTACGTAAACCCATCTGGAGACCAGACCCGACTGCGAGTTTGATAAGCCATGACATCTTTTTCCAGCTTTATTATCTTTGGCACCCTTTGTCCCTTGGCTGTGCTTCTTCCCAAGATTCAGATCTCTGGGCACTGATCCTCTTACCACCTCTGATCTTCCCTGTAAATGAACAGTCATCTACTTTCCTGGTTCTCTTTACTACTAATGAATCCCTTAGTCTCCCCACCATGGAATTCATTCATGTGTCCGTTCCCATAAATGGCACATGGTCCCTTGTAGGATCTCTCTGCTTCAGCCCTGTCCTTAACCCCTCCTCCCCTAATGCCTCTAGTTGTCGCACCCTCTTTAACATCACAACAGGCAACTTTTGTGGAAACCAAAGCCAGGGATCCTTATGGGGCCTCAAAATTTGGTCTCCCTTAGTAAAAGACACTTCAGAGACTACAGTGTCCTTTTTGACCCCTGGGGCCACCACCCCTCACCCCCAATGGTCAGGCATCCTCCATTGCCTGGTGCCCTCCTGCTGGGGACTCAAACCTACGACCCCCAGTGAGGTGAGGATTGGGGATGAGTAAGCACGCCGTTTGCCAGCCCACACCACCCCCATTACCCGGGGACACTCAGGCACAACAGGGAGCCTAGTCAAGCTGGAATTCATTTATTGCAAGTGTTTCAAAGCTTATAAAGGCACCTGGAACTCCCCCCCCTCACCCCCCGAGGGTGTATCTTAAGGATGTTCACACACTTATCATGCACTCCTCAGCAGTGCAGAAGTATTCTTCAGACTTTCAAAGCAAGCCAGGCCGTGCCCCCAGTAACTTCATTTTGGAACTATGCAAGGTGGGGCTTTTAGGTCCCCACATATCCCCCTTTTTGTTTTTATTTTAAGGCCAGACTGACTTTATTTCTCAGGTTACCCACCTCATAGGCGGCTCCCTGAGGAGAGATGGCTATCTCCTTCCTCTAATCTTATGCATTTTTGCCTGTCTTAGGTTGTGTCACCTCTGATCAAGCCTTGCACGTCATTGGATCATGCACCTGGCCATGTGCATGTCCTGTCTTAGGAGTACTTGTCATGGGACATCTTACCCATCTTTGGCTAAAAATCTGTCATGATTAAGGGCAGCCGTGTGGGTAATGCCAGCGTCGACAGTCTTAGTCTCTGCCTAACTCGGTTAGCCAAGCATGGGCAACCAGAGTGGGTCCTGGGGAAGTCCATAATCATGAGGAGGTGGGCCATGGCAGTCCTCTGTCACCGAGTTATCTGGTAAAGACACTTAAAGATAAGCATTATCAATAGAAACAAAGCGAGTCATGGCATACAACACGTTGAAATACTTCTGAGACCATGTACTTTTTAGTCAATCAGCCAGTTGTCTCTAGAGAGGCTGGCTGGCAATGAAGCCAAAGAACTGAGTCCTTCATTTCAGATGGATAGAAATAAAGAGAGGAATTTTTTTCTCATGAGCTATTGTCCATGGACCGTCATACTAGTCAGTTGGATCCTGGCCTACCCACTTAAGGTTTTTCGCAGGCACCCATATGGGGTTTGAATCTCCTGTAGGGTAGACACACCCAAAGCCTCAACCCATGGTTAGCAACAGATCTGGTCCTTTCCATTGCCCGGTGATGGGATCTTTCCATCTTACCCATACCTCAGGTCATCCCCAATGCTTCTGAAACCAGGATTCCAACTGATTTTTTTTGAAAATTAAGAACATTAATAGTGAATAAGGCTATACCCAACAGTTGGTGGGGGCTTATTCCCCCTTTTTGTTTTTGTAATTTATCTTTTAGGTTTTGATGGTTGCAAAGTAGTGGAGAAAATGAGACTGAGTATGTTTAGACTTCTCTCCTGTATGAGGATAGCCCAAAAGGCATGTGAGAATGTGTCAATGGACACAAAAATATACTTAAGCTTTCCAAAAGGAGCATAGTGTGTGACATCTGTTTGCCACAAGGAATTGGGCTTGAGTCCCCTGGGGTTTACCCCTGGCTGTTGCAGAGGTGGTACCTGCTGCCTCTGCATTGCCTTGGGTTAAAAGCCCAGGCAATCCTTGGTGCCCTCTAAGATGCTGTAAGAATATAGGGGCTTCTCTCACTCTAAGGAGCGTATGAGTCTGAATCATCAAGGGAGTAATGGGGCTCCCATCCAACCAGATATGAGAACCTAATAGCCCTGGAAGAAGATTGACTACATACAGACTGTCAGAAAACAAATTCATGGGCTCACTTATCTTTGTTAATGCTAAAGCAATGGTCATGAGTTCCTTGAATTGAGCTGAGACATCATAAGTGTGGACATATCTTTTTGGTTTCTCATCTCACCCTGGGTATACTATCACTGCAGCTCCAAAACTCCCCCTGTCAGTGAAAACATCATAGGCTTTTACTAAGGACTCCCTCCACCCAAGATTTGGTGAGTGCTGCTGCCTGAGGGGCTGTAAGGGGCAGGGGCACCTCCCCAAGCCATCTTCCCCTGGGCCTTTACAGCTGTCCTAGAGCCAGTTGTGGTGCACAGCCAAAGGTCTTTTGTTTTTTGTTTATTTTATTTTATTTTATTTTTAAATGCACCCGGCAGCCATGGCTGCCAGTCACCAGCTGGGGGGCAGTCCCCGCCAGGCTTTCCCATGAGCCCCAACTCCCACAGGTCACAGTCATGCGAGCCCCTGACTCCCACCGGTTGCCAGCCAGGGGGGGCCCACACACATTAGTTCAAGGCAGGTGGGGTGGGCAGCTTTTGCCGCTGACCCCATGCACTCCTCTCTGCCCCACCCTCTGCCCAGGAGGCTCTGAAACTGGCCAGGGTACACCGGAGGTGCAGCTTGTTAATTTGGCCACTTTGGGGTTCACTTCTGTTGCATCCCTGGCTTCTTCCTCAAACCCTTCCCATGATTCCCATGTATCCTCAGTAAAAACATTAGCCCCAAGTAGCCAGGGAGCCAAATGAATCACCTCTGCCTGAACCTTTTGAGCTATGGGATCTGACAAATCCGATCCCCTGCTTTTAAGCTTATCTCTCAGTGCTTTAAGTGCTGGGTCTTCAAACTTAAAAACTCTGTTACCCATTTTTAGGGTCTTGCTTACCCCGAACCTCCTCAATTGGCCCCAATCCATTTTTGCTTCTTCCTACTTCTTCCTTTTCTTCTTTTCATCTTCCTTCGAGTGCCACGTTGAGCACCAGATGCCAGGGGTTTGAACCAGCGATCCCCGGTGAGGTGAGCATTGGGGATGAGTAAGCACACCGTTCGCCAGCCCACACCGCCCCCATTACCTGAGGACACTCAGACACAATGGGGAGTCTAGTCAAGCTGGGACTCATTTATTGCAAGTGTTCCAAAGCTTATAAAGTCACCTGGAACTCCCCCCTCCACCCCGAGGATGTATGTTAAGGATGGTCACATGCTGATCATGCACTCCTCAGCAGTGCAGAAGTATTCTTCAGACTTTCAAAGCAAGCCAGGCCGCACCCCCAGTGACTTCCTTTCGGACCTATGCAAGGTGGGGCTTTTAGATCCCCACACCCTCCCACCTATAAACTTCCCACCACATTGTGCTTTCCTATTCCATTGGAACAATGTCTCTCGCTCATGCCTGGAAGTACACTCCTCTTTACTAAAGATTATGATGGACACCCAGCCTGGAGACACCTTGTCTCTACAAAACCTAACTCCTATGTCTACCCTGTCCCCAGGCATAAAGACACTGTCAGGGGCCTAGGAGCTCTGCAGGCTGGTGACTTGCCTGTATTTGTGTCCTCTCTTCTTTGTATTAGGTGGAACCATCTTTAATGGTACATATACAGTGATAACTCAGAGACGGGTTCCATGGGTGTCACAGACCCAACTTGGACACCTAATGAAGTCTCTGTTAACATCTCTTTTTCATTCTCCTCACCCATTTGTGTTCGTCCTCTGTTTGCTCTGCTGCTCACTAATGTCACAAGCAACCGGGAGGATACACTTAACTGCTCCCTCGCTAACTGCACTCTCTCGGCATGCTGGGTTTTCCCCTACTCTCTGGTTCTCTTTGTGTGTGAACCAACAGCAATCTGGGTTCCTCTTCCTAATGCCACTCATTTCCATGCTGTCACCCTCATGGAACAGACAGCTATCCAGCCCTTCCCCCAGGTCAAGAGAGATTTTGGTATTACCACGGCAATTGTTACTACCATTATCCTTTCCTTAGGTGCTGCAGCCACTGCTGCTCTTGCTATCACTCAATTTTCCACTACTGTGGAAACACTCAATGAGGTCGTATCCAAAACCTCTGCATCCTTACACGCTCAATCTCTTATTAATCAACACCTCTTCCAGACCATTTCTGTCATCCAACAACAGGTAGACCTACTTGGGGAAGAGATGGTGATCGTCAAACAGATGATGCTAATGGCCTGTGACCCACGGTTCAAAGCCCTGTGTCTCACACCTTACAAATTAGATAACCTCGCTAGGGCCAGGATGGAACTCTCATAGTACATCCATGGTCATTGGAGCCAAAAGTTTCTCAACTACTCCACCTTGCTCACTGACCAGATCATCTCCCTAAATTTTACATGGGCTTAGTCATTAGATATAAACTCTGGGTTCCTTGATAAACTTTGTTTGAACTTGAAAGCTTTGTTTGACCCTTCATGGATCGTTACTTATTTGCTTTTTGGTATTATAGTCTTAATTCTTTTCTTGCTCATAAAATGCCTTGATCTATGCTTCTGCAGAAAAAAACAAGTAAATTACTTGGTGTAACAGGTTCTCAAAACACTCGAGGATCCAGACTTTGACACCCCACCCCCCGAGGTCTGGCAGGTCTGGCTTGCTGACATCTGAGAAGCAGCTGTGTAGTTTCTTGCCATTCTCTTCCCTCACATGGTCATGCCAGAGGTCACACCCTTCAAGGGATGGTAGTCAATGTTGAGTAAGATCCTGATGGTCAGGACAACCTAAGAGAGGCATAGTCCATCAAGCTGGGTGTCCTCTGAGGTGGGTTCAACTATGTTGAGGCAAAGAACCTCAGCTCCCACTGACCTTTCTATAATAAAAAGGGATGGATATGTAGGAGAGGAAGTGCCAGGCTTAAGCACAGGCAGCACTAGAGAACACAGCTTCCGCTTTGAGAGCGCAGCCTGCACTTCTGTGAAATAGCCAACCTACAATCTTCCCAGTTGAGGGGATCTATCAGGAAGCAACACACCAACTTATGGGACACTGGGGGCAGGGAGAGAGGTATATATAAGGCTTGCAATAAACGAGTCTTCAGCACCTCACCTAGTGCCATATTCCACCCGACTCCCGGTGTCTGTGTGTTGACTCCATGCTTCTCACCCCCACCTCGGCCAGAACCCTTGTTCCCTGCAGTCCCTCATGGGCTGGGCCCATGAGAAATCCTGCAACAGGTGATCCGTGATCCAGTTAAAACAGAGCCATTGGGTGAGATTTAGTTCAATATGTTTGGTGTCTTATAAAATTTTGTCACAGCCATATCTACACATGTAAAGATATCTAAGGAGGAAACTGCCATGAGACTGACACCATCATACACATTCAAGGTGAAGAATGCTAAAACTTGCTGGCATCCAAGGGAAGATAGAACAGGGAAGGAAGGATTTTCCCCTACTAACCCCAGACAGAGAAAGGTTGTCCCACATTTTGATTTCCAACTTTTACCTTCCAGAACTGTGAGACGTTTTATTCTAACCAGATGTTGATGGTTTGTTACAGCAGCCTCAGGAACGTAAAAGATGCTGTTGAGGAAGACAAAATAGGCAAAAGAAGAAAATAGCATAGACCAAGATGACAGAAAAATAGGCTTCTGGGCTGCAGAGATTGCTCAGTGGTTAAGACCAATGGCTGATTCTGCAGAAGTCCTTGGTTTGAATCCCAGCAGCCACATGGCAGCTAACAACCTTCCATAACTCCAGTTCCAGAAGATCTGACACTCTCTTCTGTTCTCCAGGGGTATTGCACAACATAAGTGCACTTACACACATGCAAGCATAACACCCATACACATAAAAAAATAAAAGATTTAAAAAATAATTGACTTCAGTCAACATACTGATGGATATCTAGAAGGCAAGTAAGGTAAGTTTATCTAGATGACTGGACGTGATGCAGAGGAAGTACAATCAAGTCCTGAAGATTGGCCAAATTTAAGACTCGTTTTTATAAAGATTGAGTGATAGGGAAGAAAATACAGAGATGAAGAAAAGTTAACTTAGGACTGTGTCCTTGAAGAATATAAACCACTAATAGTTATCTGAAAAAGAATATATTTTACATCTAGACTTTAAATAATAAAAAGTTTGACTAGTTTAATGCATATTGTATATGCTATATATATTTATACATATTCATATGAATGTATGGATGATCTACTAAAATTGAAGTTAAAGTGAAGGTATGTTCTGTACTAAGAAAGATGTATAGTTATAAAAGAAGACAAGATGAATGAGAAATTCGAAATATTTATTGAGAATAAACGACTGTTACTTGAATTTTTCAGATATTCAAAGATGTGCAGAAAAGAAAAATGGGACTTCCCTCTATGTGGAACAAAGGGGAAGACATCAAGTAGTCTCAGATTGGAGGGTGGTTAACAATGGGAAGACAGAGGTAGGTGACTAGATATGGGATATTCTGTTTGATTGGTTAGGAGTACATATTTGACTTTCTCTTCTTAGTCCAAAGTTGGAAGAAGGAACATTAGTAAAGAAACTATCTCTTATAGTTGATGTCCATATCATTTTGTTTGAGTGTTACAGAAGTTCTAGTTTTGCTACTTGAATTATGACTAGAGATATCAGTTCTTTGCTTGTGGTCCCTAGTCCTATGACTTTCCAAAATGCTATTGTGAGGAAACTTAGAGAGGTTTAAAATTCTCAGTCATATTTTCAATTTTTTTGTTCTAATATTAATTCAAAAAAAGAAGAGTCTTTTATCTTGAATTGATGCTAGAAAACATTGTAAGTGCCAGAGGTAGTGAATTAATGCCATGCTGACATAACAGAGTAATTGCATACATGAAACCTTAGCATTTGTGCCAGCATGCACAAGACTTGTTCAAACTCAAACCAGACAAAATCCCAACATGAGAAGGGAGACAGACAAAGAGCCATAGCCATAACTGAACAACTATTGTCCGTTGATAGCCAGTGGGACAGGGAGAGTCAATTTTCTTTAAGGGTTTAATGCTTAGTTGGTTACTCAGGCTAAGTTGAATGAGTTGAATTCACCCACACCCAAATGCATTTTGGGAATGTAGATTAGACTCAACAGACCCTTAAAAAATAATAGAGTATATGAAGTTGGGTCCTAAGGTGGAAGGGAAGATTGGGGAGGGTTCTGAACATGAATAAATACATTGTGTGATAGTTATTTCATGCAGAATGGACTTCTATATAGCATCATCTTATTAAAATAATCTAGAATTTAAAAGGATTTGGTGCTAGGAGCCACATATGAGGGAAAACATATGTTGTTTGTTTTTCTGAGTCTGTGTTACTTCACTTGGTATAACAGTTTCTAGATCCATCATTTACCTGCAAATTTCATTACTTCAACTTTCTTTACTGCTGAATAGAACTCCGTTGTGTAAATATACCATATTTTTGTTAAACACTCATCAGTTGAGGAACACTTTTGTTGCTTCCATCTCTTAGCTCTTGTGAAAAGAGCAGCAACAAACATGGTTGTACAAGTGTCTCTACAATAGGATGAGTCCTTTGGGTATATGCAAAGGAGTGGTATAACTGGGTCATATGGTAGGTTCATTTTTAGTTTTTAAAGACTTCTCCACACTGTTTTCCACAGAGGCTGCATGAGTTTGCAATCCCACCAGCAGTGAATGAGCTTTTCCCTTTCTCCACATCCACGCTAACATTTGGTGTCATTTATTCTCTTGATCCCAGGCAGTCTTATTGGAATAAGGTGATACCTTAGGGTAGTTTTAATTTGCATTTCCCTAATTACTAATGATGTTGAAAACTTTTTGAGATGTTTCTTAACCATCTTTATTTATTTCTTTGAGAACTCTCTTTTTAGATCTTTAGCTCATCTTTTAATTAGATAATTTGGTTTCTCAATTCTTTTTTTGAGTTATTTATACATTCTGGATGTTAAACCTCTATCGGATGTGTCACTGATGAAGACTTTTTCCCATTCTGTGGGTTTTCTCTTCACTTTTTTTATTGTTTCTTTTGTTGTACAAAAGCTTTTTAGTTTATTGAGGTCCCACTTATTGATTGTTGACCTTAATTGCTGAGCAACTTTTGTCTCATTTAGAAAATCCTTTCCTACACCTATATCCTACTGCCAATCATGTAGGTTATTACCAATGTTTTCTTCTAACATTTTCAGCATTTCAGACTTCACATTGAGGTCTTTGATCCATTTGGAGTTGACTTTTGTGCAAGGAGAAAGATAATGATCTAGTTTCATTCTACAGATGGAGATCCAGTTTTGCCAGCACCATTTGTTGAAGATGCTGTCTTTCCTCCATTGTGTGTTGTTGGCACCTTTTGTCAAATATCAGCAGGCTGAAATTGCCTGTACTCAGATTTGGATCTTCAGTGATGTTCCATTGATCTGTGTGTTTTTGTGCCAGGACAATGCTGTTTTTATGAATATGGCTCTGTAGCATTCTTTGAGATCTGGTATAGTAATTCTACCATTGTTGCTCTTTGTGTTCAGGGCTGCTTTGGCTATCCAGGGTCTTTTGTGCCACATATGAATACAAGGATGGATTTTTCTAACTGTGAGATATGTCATAGGGATTTTGATTGGCACTGCATTGAATCTATATATTGCTTTTGGTAGGATGGTCATTTGAACAATATTAACTCTTCCAACCCATGAGCATGGGAGGTCCTTCCATATACTGGTGTCTTCCTCAATCTCTTTCTTTAATGATTTAAAATTTTCATTTTAGAAATCTTTGGTGTCTTTAGTCAGATTTATTCCAAGTTTTTTTTTTTTTTTTTTTCATCAATTTTTAGGGGGGTTTTTTTCCCGCATTCTTTTTCCAATTTTTTTTTTTTTATATATAGAAAGGCTACTGATTTTTGTAGATTAATTTTATAACCTGCCACTGTACTGAAAGTATTGATCAGTTCTAGGAGTTTTCTGGTGGAACACTTGGGATCTCTTAAGTATAGTATCATATCACCTGCAAAAAGTGATAGTTTAACCTCTTTTTTTCCAATTACCATCATCATGACTTCCATTGAGCCTGATTGCTAAACATAGTCACCTTTGGGCTTGTTGAGAGTACCCTGCCACTCTTCCCAGCCAACTAGTCCAGCCTTGGAAGACAAAAGAAAAATGAGGAGGAGCCCAGTAGAGGGATGCTTTTGGAAGCCCTTGTCAAGAAATTCCAGTGTACTCTCATACGAACATTTGAAAATTGCCCTGTTCTGACTTTTTTCTAGTTCCCTGTCTAAAACTTGCAATGCTAATTACTCTTGCCTTTACTTCTCCTTCACATCTCCTACTCATGATTCAAGGACTTTCTTTTCCCTTTAGAGACAAGAGTTATGCAATATGGGAGTCTTTTAGATAGACCGACTGAAAGGGTACTCCAATTGCCTCACCCTGCATCCCTGTGCAGCATGGAAGAACCCAGCACTGCCTGAGTCCCTATTCTCTATTGGCAATTTGAGTAACCCCTTCAGAGGATGGTATGATAAGAACAGGAGGTAGGAATTGGGTAGGCAGTTAGGGTAAAAAGGCCCCAAAGAAATGTAGCCAGTTTCTTGGCTAAAAGTCAAAATGTCCTTGGGCCTGTTTAGCAACATACTCTGTTCCAAAGGCCTAAATGACAAAAGTATTTTGGAGCTTGTATCTAATCCTTAAAGGATTTTTGGGTTACCTATTTAGAGGGGAGAATGTTGGAGGAGAGGGAGTAGGCATGGATTTGATCAAAACACCTTATATGCATGTATGAAATTCTCATTGAAGTTTTTGTAAAATTAAAAAAAAAACATTGTGTGAAATTCTTGATCAATATTAAAATCTCAAAACAATGCCTTAACAAAAGAAAAGAAAGCAAAATGTAGTTCTTAGGGAATATTTCTGTACAGGATATTTCATGAGATTTCATTTATTATTAGTTACTTCTCTGTGGTTTTCTAATATTCTTTAGTAGTCCCTTATCCAAAATAAAAATATCTTAGAAGTTAAAATAGAAAAATGCTGCAATGCTTCATATGAGTTTAATCTTTTTAAAAATGTTATTTATTTAATAATCACATGATTAGAAGAAGCATTTCATTACAGCATTAACATATTCAATAACAATTTCCAGAGCAAAGATGCATCTCTTTCAGTATTGGCTGTAAATTTTTAGTTTCATAGTTGGATTAATACAGTTATACAATATTGAACTCAGAATAAACCCTATAAGACATACAATTGAATGAGATTTTAACCTTTAAAAAAGATCTTCATTTCATTTTAAAATATACTGTTTCATACAGAAAAACTCATTTTTAATGTTACTAACACTACATGTTACACATTTGTCTCTAATCTCCATGTATCTGATTATTACTCATCACAGTCAGTTACCATCTGAGATCTACATGAGCATGGATATAAAATCACTGGGTAGATTTTGATGGTAATGTGTCTCACCTCTAGTAATTAACGTGGAGCAAATTTTTATGCTTCTTCCTCAATTATAACTAATTTCTTAATTTTTTTTGTTTTTCTGTGTATATTTCATACAGAATATTCCAAACAATCTTATTCATCTATATACCCACATCCCAAATGACACTGTCCCATAGTCATTCCCTCCCCTGGAGCCCA
This sequence comes from Nannospalax galili, assembly GCF_000622305.1. Lineage (NCBI taxonomy): Eukaryota > Metazoa > Chordata > Mammalia > Rodentia > Spalacidae > Nannospalax > Nannospalax galili. The sequence goes on along the minus strand of NW_008351640.1, from coordinate 4,520,015 downwards.
TACAGTCTGTAATCCCCATTACTGTCCACTGTGTTGTTGCCCCCCAGCCATTCTCCAGTGCTTGTCCACCTGCTGAATCTTGTCAGCCTATTTAGAGATCATTTTTATTTTTTTTTTGGAAGATCAGCTCTTCCTCATCCAGCAGCAATCAGGTGCCAATATTCCTTTTGATAAGATTGCGGTCTGCTGTTCATTTTCCCAGTTCTATGCTGTGTTACTGTCTGTGAGTCTCTCGGACCAACCTGACCTGGGTAACAAACTCAAAGGAAGGTATCTCCTGTCTGGCCTTATTTCTTGTTATGTAGCTTTTAGCTACACACATGTACTCTTAAAGAATTATATTGATCCCTTTAGTCTTTGGATATACTTTCCTTTTGGGTGTTTAAGGCAATACAGTTAGCCCAGATAAGCCAGTTTATTTTTACTCTTAAGGTCACATGTGTATCTATTCCTCAGAGATCATATGGGCCTGGGAGTAACCCCTGGCTCCTTTACTTTACCAGTTCCATCTATATGAAGATAAGTCAAAGGTCCTGCTCAACTGCAGCTGGCTTCACTTAGAAGCATGGAGGAAATGCTCCCTCTGTGTTGACCCTCCTCTTTGTAGACTGGACACTACTTCAAGCCCATTGGTGAGGTCTCCATGGCCTCCTTGAACACGAGGAAAGGTGACACACCATAGTTGCAGAATATTTTCAGAGATGGTCATAGTCCCTTGGAGCTTAGTCAACCTAGAAGGACAAGGAGCAAAAACTGTCTTTTACATCCTTCTGACCAAATTAGTATAGGCTTTAAAGTATGGCTGTTAGATATCCAAGAAGGTTAGTTCCATCAGTCTAGTACTTTTAATTACCATGTGCTTTGTAGATAAAGCTTGGTCAAAGACTATTATCAGATAAACCTTGCCTAGACATGCATTATATTCCTTGAGCTAGCTGTATGTATAATTTATCTGTAGGTTGTTTGATTAATATGGTTCCCTCTGTTTTTTTAAACTAGCTTGGCATTATTTATCTCTTGTATTGTCTAACCCTTCTACCATAGTTGCCCCATTTAAAGTGCCCCCATTTTCCCCATTCTCCCTTAATACCCTTCTCCTGTGGTCCCACCTCTTTTGAGCTCCATCTTTCCCTTTATGTCCAGAGTTCCTTGTATAACCCTCCCTCCACCCTCCACTTAATATTATCCCATTTTTATCTAAATCTCCCTCATTAATGCCTGTTTCCTACTGTTCTTCTCTGTCAGATTCTTTCTTTTCCTTTACCTCCCTGGTTCCTTTTAATTATCCTAATTCCTATAGTTATGTCTGTATACATTCTCACTTTTAAGGATTTGGTGCTAGGATCCACATTTGAGGGAGAACATACATCATTTTATTTTTTCTCCGCCTTTGTTACTTCACTTAGTACAACAGTTTCTAGTTCCATCCATTTACTTTCAAATTTTGTGATTTCATCTTTCTTGACTGCTGAGTTAAACTCTGTATTTGTCAGGGTTCTCCAAAGAAACAGAACTGGCAGAATGAATATACAGAGAGAGAGAGATCAGCTTAGCTCACAGGATAGAGTCCGAGCAGTCCAAATATATAAAGATTTATCAGCTTAGCTCACAGGAGAGAGTCTGAGTAGTCAAACAATGGCTGCACCACACTGGAGAGGCTGAGAATCCGTGGTCACTCAGTCCAAGAGACTGGATATCTCAGTAGTCCCAACCTGGCACTGAAGGTCTGACAAATTCCAAAAGATCAGCTAGTCTTCAGTCTACAGCAGCAAGACAAACTCACCAGTGAGAGAGAAGGCGAGCAGCAAGAAGCCAGGCATTCTTCTCTGCCATAGCTTTTTATATGGGCTGCCATTAAAAGGTAACACCTACATTCAGGGTGTATCTTCCAGCTTCAGATGATCCAATCAAGAAGATCTCTCTCATTTCAGTTAATCCCAGATACAGTCAAGTTAACACCCAGGATTAGTCATCATAAACTCCATCGTATAAATGAACTACATTTTCATTATCCACTCATCAGTTGAGGGAAACAGGTTGATTCAATCTCTAAGATATTGTGAAAGGAGCAGCAACAAACATCGATGTACAAGTGTCTCTACAATAGGACGAGTTCTTTGGGTATATGCCAAAGAGTGGTATAACTGGGTCAAGTGGTAAGTTCATTTTTAGTTTTTAAGGAGTTCTCCACACTGCTTTCCATAGCAGTTGAATAAGTTGGCAGTCACACCAGCGGTAGATGAACATTCCCTTTTCCCCATATCCTCTCCAACATTAGTTATCATTTGTTCTATTGATCTTAGCCATTCGGACTGGGGCAAAATGAAATATTAAAGTAGTTTTACTTTGCATTTCCATAATTACTAATGATGTTGAACACTTTTAGGATGTTTCTTAGCCATCTTTGTTTCTTCTTTTGAGAACTCTCTTTTCACATCCTTAGCCCATCTTTTAATTGGATTAGTTTCTTTCTTGTTAATAATTTCTAGGAGTTTTCTGGTGGATTTTTGGCATCTCTTAGATATAATAGCATATCATCTGCAAAAAAGGATTATTTAATCTCTTCATTTCCAGTTATTACTGCTTTAATTTCCTTCTCTTGTCTTATTGCTCTTGCAAGAGTTTCAAGCACTATGTTAAAAAGGAGTAGAAATAGTGGATGGCCTTACCTGGTTCATGATTTTAATGGAAATGCTTCTAGTTTTTCTCAATTTAGGATAATGTTGTCTGTGAGTTTGTTGTATATTGCTTCTACTATGTTGAGGTATGTTCCCTCCAGTTCAATTCCATCTAGGACTTTAAACATAAATGTATGTTGAATTTTATCAGAGGCTGTCTCTGTATCTATTGAGATGACCTTGTGGTTCTTGCCTTTGAGTCCATTTATATGATTTATGGCATTTATTGACTTACATGTATTGAACCATCCCTATATCATTGGAATAAAGCCAAATTGATCATGGTAATGATAATTTTTTTTAAAGGAGGCTTATTTATTGTCACTGTTCCAAATGTACAAAAAAAATTAGGAAATACCCTCCCAACTCAATCCCCCCCAACCCCACAACATTCTTCCTGACACAAATAATTTTTCCCCAAACCAAAAACATAAACTGCTCCTGGTATTTCTCTTTTTGATATGCGCCTGTATGCGGTTTGCAAGTATTTTGCTGAAATTTTTGCATCTTATTTTCATTAAGGTTATGGGCCTATAGTTTTTTTCTAGGCTGTATCTTTACCTGGCTTTGGTGTTAGAATAATGCTGGCTTCAAAGAAGGAATTAGGAAATTCTCTCTCCATTTCTATCTTTTTGAATAAATTAAGTAATATTGGATGTAGATCTTCTTTAAATGTCTGATAGAATTCTGCTGTAAATCCCTCTGGTCCTGGGCGTTTTTTAAGATGAGAGGTTTTGCATTACTCTTTCAATTTCCTTATGTGTTATGGGTCTGTTTAAGCTGTTGATCTCTTTTTGTTTTAGTTTTGGTGGTTCACATGCTTTTAGATACCCGTCCATTTTTTTTAGGTTTTGAAATTTAGTAGCCTATAGGCTTTTTAAGTATTCCTTTTTAAGGTTCTGGATCATTTTGGTGTCTGTTGTGATGTTTCCCCTTTCATCTCTGATTTTGTTGATTTGGAAGTACTCTTTCTTTCTTTGGTTAACTGGGCTAGTGGTCTGCCAATCTTGTTTATCTTTTCAAAAGAACCAACTCTTGGATTCGTTGATTCTTTGTATTGTTTTCTTTCTTGCTATTTCATTAATTCCTGCTCTGATTTTTGTTACTTCTTGCCTGCTGGGTTTGGGCTTCATTTGCTGTTGCTTTTCAAGTGTCTTGAGTTGTAATCTTAAGTCATTTGTGTTCTTTCTGATTTTTTAATGTAGGCACTTAGAAATATAAACTTCCCTCTAAGGACTACTTTCAATGTGTCCCAGACGTTTTGTTGTCTTGTATTGTCCTTTCCATTTAGTTCCAAGAGTACTTTTATTTCTTTCTTGATTTCTCCTTTGACCCATTCATCATTCCAGAGTGTGTTTTTTTTATCTCCATATGTTCATATATTTTCTAGGGTTTCTTCCAGTGATGATTTTAAGCTTTATTGCATTGTGGTCTGATAGAATGCATGAAATTATTTAAGTCTTTTTGTATTTGTTGAGGTTTGTTTTGTGCCGAAGTATATGGTCGATTTTGGAGAAGTTCCATCGGGCGCTGAATAGAAAGTATATTCTTTAGTGCTTGTTTGGAATATTCAGTAGATAGCTGTTAGGCTCACTTAATGTATGGTTATTGTTTAATTCAGAAGTCTCTCTGTTAATTCTCTGTCCTGTTGACCTGTCTAATGGAGACAATGGGGTACTGAAGTACCCCAGTATTAATGGGTTGGAATTAATCTGTGTCTTAAAGTCCTGTAGTACTGATTTTATGAAGTTGTGCTCACCAGAGTTTGGTGAATATATGTTCATGATTGCAATATCTTCTTGGTCAATTGTTCCTTTGATCAGAATGAAATGGCCCTCTTTATCACTTCTGATTAGTTTTAGTTTAAAGTCTGTTTTGTCAGATATTAGAATTGCAATGGCTGCTTTTTGCTTCATACCATATGCTTGGTATATTTTTTTCCATACTTTCACCTTAAGGTTGTGCCTGTCCTTGAAAGTGGCATGAGTTTCTTGCAGACAACAAAAAGATGTTTTGTTTTGTTTTTTTTTTTTCTTAATGCATTCAAATATTCTGTGTCTTTTGACTGGGGAGTTGAGTCCATTGATATTTAAAGTTATTAATGAATGATGTGTATTGATTCCCGTCATTTTTATCTCTGTTCACATTCTTGGTGTAACTGCGTTTCCATAGTTATAACTTCGTTAAGTTTCTTTCAGTAACCCCTTGCATATAGTCAGTCCCTTCTTCAGAACTTTGTATTGCTTCAAGAACTTTCTGAAGGGCTGGTTTTGTTGACATGAATTCTTTCAGCCTATTTATGTCATGGATAATTTTTCTTTTTTTCTTTCTTTTTTACTTAATAATTTTTATTATCAATTTTAGTTAGCATACAACATAGCATCATCAGCACCTTTTAATACATGTATGTTATTGTACTTTGCTCATAGACACCCTCCATTATCCCTCTTCCTCACTTCCATTGGTCCTCTTTTACTAATAGTTTCTCTTCTTTCATGATGATCTTTAGTTCCATCCACTTTCCTGAAAATGACATGACTCTATTTCTTTATGGATGAATAAAACTCCTTTGTTTATGCACACACATTCTTCATGCATTCGCACATTGAAGGACTAGGCTGGTTCCATGTCTTGGCAGTTGTGAATAGTGCAACAGTAAACATGGAAATGATATCTCTGTGATATGCTAACTTAGACTTCTTTAGGTGTCTACCTGGAAGTGGTGCAGCTGATCACAAACTACTTCTAATTTTAGTTTTTTGAGGAATTTTCATACTGATTTCATTAATGTCTATATGAGTTTATAATTGAATCAGGAATGTATAAGGGTTCTTTCTTCCCCTAACATCCTCACTAGAATTTGGATATTGTTTTATTTCTTTTCCTTTATTTAATTGAATTTTTGAAAATTTCATGCTATATATTATAATCACACTTAGACTCCCTCCCCATCTGGACCCTCTTTTAACCCCTTTGTTGTATACAAATGCTTCAGCTAGTTATGATTTTATTTTATTTGACTTTTAATTTTATTTTCTTAAATCTTCTTTAAAAGTTTGATAGAAATTGGCAGTGAATTTGTCTGAATATGGGATCCTTATTGTTCAGAAACTATTAT
>NW_008351640.1:4465997-4514114 GCF_000622305.1 Nannospalax galili | reverse complement strand
TGTGTGTGTGAATTTATTGACGTTTTCATTGATAGAGATTTTATTTCTTTTTCTTAAAATATTTTATTATTTTTATTTTGTGTGTGTGTGTGTGTGTGTGTGTGTGTGTGTGTGTGTATTGCCTGCATAGGTAAGTGCATCCATGTCCTGCAAAGCTGCGGAGGTAAGAAGATGCTCTCGGATCCCTGGAACTGGAGTTGCAGAGTCGTTATTGCCATGTGGGTGCTGGGATTCAAACCCGGGTGTTCTGCAAGAACAGCCAGTGTTCTTAATCACTGAGCCATCTCTCCAACCCTGATGCAAGTTTTCAAGTAAAGAAATTCATAGAAAAGAAATTAATGACCATGAATCTAAAACTGCAGAAGACACTTAAAGGAGCCTTCTGCACATAGGAGAAAGAGAGTGTTAAACACGAGCCATCTTGCAACAATATATTTCATGATAAGAATAGATGAATAAAAGAGAACTAAGAAAGGATAAACCATGTGCAAACCAGTAGAAATGGTTCTAGGAAGATTTTAATAAAAAAAAAATCTATGACCATATACTCATTCAAGAGTATTTTTCTTGGACTGATGATATAGTTCAATTGGTAGAATGCTTTTACAGCAGGCATGAGGACCTGGCTTTGATCCCTAATCCCACATAAAACCAAGTGTGATGGTATATATCTATAAGCACAGCATTCAGGAGGTGGAGGCAAGAAGATCAGAAGCTGAAGGTCACGCTCAGCTACATAAAGAGTTCAATGCTAGCCTTGAATAGGGACTCAGTCCAAAAAATAAAAGAAAATTGATGTGCAATCCCTATGCATTTGTATATTTTTCTCTTGTTAATGATTTCTAGTTTTATTCCACATTTATTCTAAAAGAGATAATAAATTGTTTTGATTATTTTTCTATTGTTCATATGTGCTTTCAGATCTAAAATGTATTCTATTTTAGAGGAAGTTCCATGAGCTGCCAAGACTATGGATTCCACAGCAGTTGGATGAAATATTGTATATATGCATGTTAAATCTCTGGTACAATTGAACACTAATGTTTCCTGTTTTTTGTTTAGATGATGTATCCACTGATTGGTCTTTTAAATTTAAATCACCCGTTGTTGTTATTTTACCTGCATATATCCATGTATGCTCAGTAGTGTTTCTTTTATGAAATTAGGTGCACCAACATTTGGTGCATGTATATTTATGATTGTTACATCTTCTTCATAGATTGTTTTCTTTATTGACTAATTTTGGCTTCAAATCTACTTTATCAGAGATGAATTCAAATGGAATATTTTTCTTTCCCCTTTGGTCATAATAGACATTTTGGCTGAGTAAAGTAATCTGGGTTGGCATCTGTGGTCATTTAGAACTGGCACTAGTTTGGTCCAGGCTCTTCTGTCTCATATTTTGCACTGAAATGTCAGCTGTAATTCTGATGAGTTTTCCTTTATATGTGACTTGTTGTTTTTCATTGGCAGCTTTAAGTATTCTCTTTTTGTTCTGTATGTTTTGTGTTTTTACTATGATGTGCTGTGCAGAGTTTCTTTTCTGGTCCTGTCTATTTGGTGTTCTATATGCTTCTTGTATTTGTATGGGTACATCTTTCTTTAATTTTGGGAAATTTTCTACAATCCTGTTGAAGATCTGGTACATACCATTATTCTGAGATTCTTCTTCTTCCTGTATGTCTATGTTTGTAAGTTTGGTCTTTTTGATGTCACACAGTTCCTGCATATTTCAATCTCGTGTTTTCTTAAATTTTTCATAATCTTTGCTTGAATGGTCTAAATCATCTACTTTATCTTCCAGTCTTGATATTCTGTTTTCCATTTCATTCATGCTATTGGTGAGGCTTTCTCCTTTCGTTTCTAATTGGCTGAGTATTTCACTTCCTTCCTTTCAGCCTGATCATTCTTTAGTATTTCTAACTCTATTCTGAATTCGTTCAGAAGATTGTCCCTTTCTTCTTTCAGTTCTTTGATTTCTTTGTGTGTTCTTTAAATTCACTGAATTATTTTATCATGCTTATAATTTTTCTTTTGAGTTCCATGTCCTTTGTTATCTCTAGGGGTTCTCAATGTATTCCTCTAGAGGACTGATGGTACTTTTTAGGGATATATTATTTTGATTTTTCATGTTGTTATTTTTTTCTCTGTGATTTTGACATGTGGATTTCTTTTGTAGATTTTGGTCCTTGTGTGAGACTCAAGCCTTCCATTGTTGAGTTTCAGTCTGCTTCTTTTTGTAAACTTTGTGTGCCTTTGTGGTTTACTTGTTGGGCATGAAAAACTGGTTGGCCTAGGCTTCAGGTTATCTCTTTAGATTTTATATTGGAGTGTCCCAATTGCTTTCTTCTTGCTGCTCAAGAGTTCCCACAGATGCCCAAGTCAGATGAGGATCAGATGCTCTCAGGCTTTCTCCTAAGGTCCACATCCCTCCAGGAAAGATGCTGGCCCCCAGGGATGAAAAGATAGGTAGGGGTGAGAAAAGGCCCCAGGTTACCAGGGACTACAGGGAAAATTGGGTTGGTCTGGATGCAAAGGATCAGGAAACAGTGGGGATTCTGGGCTAAGAGTCCAATCCAAAGGTCTGGGGTGCCAGGACAGGAAATGTGCCAGTGCCCGTGTTAGGAGGAGAGATGTAGTGGGGGAGCTGGGAGGGCAAATGAGGTTGGGGGAGCCAAAGCACAGTGGGCACAGCAGCCAAACTTACACAGGCAAGCTGCTGGCTCCAGGAAGCTGTGGGGCTGGGCCGCCCAGAGATGTACTGGGAGGTGGGGACTAGAGGGAGGAATTGGGTTGGTCTGGATGCAAAGGATCAGAGGACAGTGGGGATTCTGGGCTAAGAGTTCAGTCCAGAGGTATGAGGTGCCAAGATTGGAAATGTGCCAGCGCTTCTCCTAGGAGGAGAGATGGGGTGGGAGAGCTAGAAGAGCGAATGAAGCTGGGGGATTCAAGGCACAGTGGATGCAGCAGCCAACTTTCCCAGGCAAGCTCCTGATTCCTGAAAGCTCTCAACCTATTTTTTTTTTTAAATAAAAGTATGGTCAAATAACTAATCAAGCTTAATGCAAAGCTTTCAAAGAAAGAAATGCAAATTTAAATCCTAGATTAATTTATAAAATGTGAAACGATTGCATGACATTTCCAGAATATTAGTCATATCACACTTCAAACGGTAACAGAAAAGAATTTTATAGAATCTCTGTGTGATAAAACCAGAGAAACCCAGGTATCAAAATAGACCAAAAACTGAGTAACTCGTGGATATCACAGTGTACAAAACCTTAATTTTTTTAATGTAAAAGCAAATCTTCGATGACTCCAGAATTTTCAAGCAATACCTTTAATAAGCTTTATTCAGAATTACATTTAATCAGGACATTGCTAATACTTTGCTACCATTTTGGAAATTATATTATGAAGAAAAGAGTCGAAATCCAACTCAGAATGTGCCAGTTGCACAAAGTCCATGTGACACATAATAAAGTTTAATTCAAGAGAATTCTTCTAAAAGACGCCAGCTATATGTTATAGGAGATCTAAAGATAAACATAAGGCCTAATCCTTGACTTCACAGAGGTTAACAGATGTGCTAATAAGGAAACATGTACATGAAACCAGAGAAGAAACTGTGACAAAGAGAAATTAATTAGGGTAACATTCTGTACAATTAGCACCATGAGCAACAAAGTGAAAAATTAAATCTAAACGTACTTGTCAGGGAAGGTTTCATAAAAAGCTATAAAGTAATTCATCTGTACACAAAACTATTAGCTTTATGTTTTAGCTTTGTAAACTAAAACATAGAAAATGGATGTCCAAAAACTATTTTTTGTCTACCTTGTTTCAGATCAAAACATTAAGAGAAAATGTCAATATTATATTAGAAATAGACCAATTTTAAGAGTACTGGAATTGCATGGCTTCATATTGGGTTTAATATTTTCTTGATAAAATAACAATAGTAGTTAACATTATTCAATATGATTTTATATTAACCACTATGCATTAAATCATGCATATCTCTCACCATGATTGCTTAATGTTTTATCAATGGACCATGTTCTTGATGCCCTACCTTTGAACTCTTGACATGTTATGTCCATGTTAATGTTGTATAATTGTCAAAGATATAATGTAATTTCTTTAGGTCTATCTAGCTAAGTAGAAACATATTTTTCTATGATTAATATCTGTACTCTAATATGTTGCATTAATTTTGGCTTTTTTGAGACTATTACAAAAGTGAAGGCATTCACCCAATACTGAAGCTAGATGACACAACTGAACTTGACTATTTTTTAATTAATGTCTTTATTAAATTTTTGTAATTTTCATATAGTGTGATCATAATTAAATCCACTCCTATAACTGCATCCCCCCCATTACTGTACACCCACCAAATTTCTGTACACGTGTGTGTGTGTGTGTGTGTGTGTGTGTGTGTGTTTGTGTATGACTATATAGTCAGGTTTGTGTTCCCAAATGTCCTCCGTTGTGGTTTCATCCTCCGGAGACATGGTCAACCTACTGAGGTTCTCACCCTTCTCAAATGCCATAGGTTACTAATACTCCCTCAGATAGCATTGGGCTTTCTTACGCACTTTCCTACATCTATGCTGAGATTTTGCCTGACTTGAACTTTTATGGGACTTGTCATGCTGTCATTTTGCTGTTAGTTCATATAAGTAACTGGCATGGGTAACTGTGATGTTTCTGGTTTCCCAAGCTCTCCATTGTTAGTTCTATTAGCTGTGGTCAAGCATGTATCCTTATACTACTGAGAGGCATTCCAGTCACCACACATCAAAGAAGTTTCTTTTGCAGTAGATTGAGACTATTACAGAGTACCACAACTGGTCACACACAGATATTGTCTGTGGATTGCTCAAGCCTACATGGCACATCTACAATGCAACTGCTATACCTAGGCTCACAAAACATAGAACAAGGGGACATAGTAACTGCTATGGACTTCTTTACACACATATTTTCACAATTAGGGTAATTTTAAACTTAATAAAAACACATTCTATAGAAGATTCCATTAATATTACTGGTCAATATTAAAGATTACTGTTATCCTTTCATATGAGGTTTCAATGGAAAAAACTGCCGATTTTAAAATAATAAATTTGTATAGTCACTAATTCCATTTCTTGACTTTCAATGTCCCACCATTTCTACAGGTGCTTACCATCATATTCTATCTTTAATATGAGGTAATCTTGGCATAATCTTGGGCTACTTCTTGTACAAAGACAGCTTATTAATAAAAATAAAGTACTTTGATCCTCTTCAAGTGAAAAAAAGCACCACATAAGAGATTCTTCAACACTGAAAAAATATGTTAAGATGGTATCTGGTTTCTGAGGAAATGATGAATTGATGAATTCTAAACTCTTATATTTCAGGATAATATTTAAATTAAAAAGCTTTACCTTGATCGATGTATTAGCTCTGATCTCAGCATCCCACCAGAGAGTGCTGAGTTCTGGCATCCCTCTGGCTTCCCTCTGGCCTCCCTCTGGAAGAGGGCCAGAGAATGCAGGGAACTGCCTGAGAAGCCCTGGATCCTACCTCCATGTGGTGGTGAGCGTCCCCTAATTGCTCCATACCCATTGCCCTATCTGGGATTTTGTGATGTCCCTCCCAAGGCCCCAGGACAGATCTGGCTTTGTTAGGCTAAGACTGAGATCCTAGCAGACCACCTGAGAGGGTGGGTTTCAACTTCCCTCAGGTTAGTGGCTCCAATCTCAGGAGACAGCCAAAGAGTGCTGAGTTCTGGCATCCCTCTGGCCTCCCTCTGGCAGAGGGCCTGAGAACCACAGTACTGCCTGAGAGTGCCTGGATCCTGCTTCCACGTGGTGAAGGAAGCCTGAGTGTACCTGGCTGGAAACTGAACTGGGCTTCTGTGGGTACTCCTGAATAGCTGATCTGAAGCCATCAGTTCCCTTCAAATTAAACCTGAGAGAACCTGAACCCTGTACCAACCACCTTTACATAACCAATAAAGAAAGGATCAAGGCACCCTGGTAATACAAACAGAAGCATACTTCAACTTAATTATCATATTAGAATCATTAACAATAAAAGAAATTTACATGTCAAATCACAAGGAAAGAATAATAAAATGGAAAGCCAAATCTCTATGTTCCCACCAAACTCCACCAATCCTGTAGAAGAGTTCAGCAAGGAGAACCCCCTAGAGATAACACAGGACACTGAATTTAAAAGAAAAATCATAAACATGATCAATGAATTCAACGAATTTAAAGAACACACAAAAACAAATCAAAGAACTAAAAGAAGATAGGGATAAACTTCTGAATGAATTCACAAAAAGAGAAACATTGAAGAAAACTCATGCAGAAATGAAGAAGGAAGTGCAAAACTCAATAAGCCAAATTGAAACAATAGAGTGAACGAAATGGAAAACAAAATATCAACCCTGGAGGATAAAATTGAGGAATTAGACCACTCAAACAAAGATTATGGAAAATTATTTTTAAAAAAAGGAATGGAATATGCAAGAGATTTGGGATACCATGAAAAGACCAAATCATGGATCATAAGAATAGAGGAAGAAGAAGAATTTCAGGTTAACGGTGTTGACAAGATCTTAAACAGGATTGTAGAAGAGAATTTCCTGATATTAAGGAAAGACATCCAGATACAAATACACACATAGACCACCAAATAGAATCAGAAAAGAAACTTCCCATGACATATCAGTAAAAACACTAAATGTACAGAACAAAGAGAGAATACTGAACACAGCAAAAGAAAAAAAAACAAGTCACATAAAAAGGAAAGCCAATCAGAATTACAGCTGACTTATCAATGCAGGCTATGAAAGCCAGAAGAGCCTGGACCAAGGTATTTTCAGTTCTACAGGAAATAAATACCAGCCCAGAATACTTTACCCAGCAAAAATGTCTATTATAGTTGAAGGGGAAAGATAAATTTTCAATGACATGAATAGCTTGAAAGAATACATGTCCAAAAAACCAGCCCTTCAAGGAATATTTGAAGCAATACAGAGAGTAGAGAGGGGAACAACTATACCACAGGGGAAACAAAAGAAAATAAAGGTATAATCTAGGAAACACAAAATTAGACAGAAAGCACAAACAGCAATCAAAACGACAGCAACCAAGACACATCTCTCAATAATGCCTTACATATCAATGGACTGAACTCACCAGTCAAAAGACACAGGCTAAGTGAATGGATTAAGAAATAAAATCCACCTCTTTGCTGTCTACAAGAAACCCATCTCACTTTCAAGGACAGCCACTACCTTAAGGTAAAAGGATGGAAATGAATATTCCAAGAAAATGGCACTAAGAAACAAGCAGGGGTGGCAATTCTAATATTTGACAAAATAGACTTCAAAGTAAAACTAATCAGAAGTAAGGAAGGTCATTTCATTCTGATTGGAGGAACAGTTAACCAAGAAGGTATTACAATCCTTAACATATATACAATAAACTCTGGTGCATCCCTAGTCATAAAAACAAAATTACAGGACTTTAAGACACAGATTAACACCAACTCAGCAATAGTAGGGGACCTCAGTTGCTGGGACTCAGGTTTGCTTTGCTTTGTGGGGGCCCTGCTGGATTTGGGGCAGAGGGTCTGATCGCAACAGAGTCATAAACTCTGGGACCTGTGACTTCCCAACAGGACAATTTATTTTAAAATTCACATGGTTTTTATACATCCCAAGGAACTAGCAGTCACATGGGATAAGGCAGTCACATACAAAGATTTAGGGTACAAAGAAATGGGACATTTAGTCTGTTACTTGGCACCAGAAGGATTTATAAATTTTTACTCATGGTTATCAATGCCCATCCAGTAATTTACTGGCCACAATGTTTTCTTTCTTAGAGCTAAGAGCATGGTGAGCTTTTAGATTTTAGCTCAGGAGTAAACTTTTAACCTAGCCTAATCTCTTAGCCAGGGATTGCTGAGTTATTTTTTCAGGACAAGGAGATGAGATAAGGGTTGTTGGCCAAGATGTTTTCCCACAGAGCAGGGAGCCTGCACTTTTATGAATGGGCTGCTTCCTCCTGCCAGTCTAGCACTGTTCTGCAAGACAGGGATTATCAGAGCCACTGTTTTCAGTGCCCCTCCCTTTAGCAGAGAATGCAGCCTGGACCTATAAATTTTAGGCTCACCTCACCCTAGGGCCTGGCATCCTGGTTTCTTACAGGAAATACCCCTTTCGAATATTCCACCCAAGCACCAAAGAAAACACTTTCAACTCAACACCTCAGGGAACTTTTTCAAAAAACGACCACATGCTGGGCCACAAAACAACACTCAACAAATAAAAATAAATAAATAAATAAAAATTTGAAATAATTCCAGGCATTCTATCAGACCACAATGCAATAAAGCTCAAAATCAATAATAGACAAAGCTCTAGTCACTACACAAACTTGTGGAGATTGAACAACACACTCCTAAACAATGAGTGGGTCAAAGGAGAAATTAATAAAGAAATAATAGAATTTCTGGAATTAAACAAAAAGGACAATAAAACACAACACATCCTCTGGGACACATTAAAAGCAGCCCTAAGAGGAAAGATTATAGCTCTAATTGCCTACATTAAAAAAATTAGAAAGAGCCCAAATAAATGACCTAATACTACAACTCAAGACACTGGAAAGGCAAGAACAAATGAAACCCAAACCCAGAAGAAGAAAAGAAATAACAAAAATCAGAGCAGAAATTAAGGAAATAGAAACTGAGAAAACAGTACAAAGAATCAATGAATCAATCAGTTGGTTCTTTGAAAATCTAAATAAGATAGACAGACCCTTAGCATACTTAACTAAAAGAAAAAAAGGCAAATCCATAGCAACAAAATCTGAGATGAAAGGGGAAACATCACAACAAACCCCCAAAAGATCCAGATTGTTTTAAGGGAATATTTTAAACACCTATATGCTACTAAATTTGAAAATCTTAAAGAAATGGATGGATATCTGATATCTGATATCATAGGAACCACCAAAGTTAAACCAAGAAGAGATCAACAGTTTAAACAGACCCATAAGATAAAAGGAAATTAAAACATTAATACAAAGCTGCCCAATGAAGAAAAGCTCAGGCATAGATGGATTTACAGCAGAATTCTACCAGACATTTAAAGAAGACCTCCAACCAATAGTACTTAAATTATTCAAAATGATAAAAACAGAGGGAGCTCTCCCAAATTCCTTCTATGAATCCAGCATCACTCTAATATACCCAAACTGGGTAAAGACACAACCAAAAAGGAAAACTATACACTCATTTCTTAATGTACACAAATGTAAAAATTCTCAAAAAAATACTTGCAAATGGCATATAAACACACAATAAAAAGATCATTCATCATGATCAACTAGGCTTTATCCCAGAGATGCAGGACTGATTCAATATACGCAAATCAATAAACATCATTAAACATACAAATTGACTCAAAGACAAAAACCACATTGTCATCTCAATAGATGCAGAAAAGGATTTGAGAAAATTCAGAATGCATTTATGTTCAAAGTCCTAGAGGGAATTGGACAGGAGGGAACATACGTCAACATAATTAAAGCTATATACAACAAACCCACAGCCAACATCATTCTAAATGGAGAAAAACTGGTAGCATTCCCATTAAAATCAGGAACCAGGCAAGGATGTACACTATCTCTACTCCTTTTCAACACAGTGCTTGAAACTTGATAGAGCAACAAGACAGGAGAAGGAAATTAAAGGAGTACTAATTGGAAAAGAAGAGGTCAAACTATCACTTTTTGCAGATGATATTATACTATACCTAAGCGATCCCAAAAGTTCCACCAGAAAACTCCTTGAATGATCAACACTTTCAGTATAGTGGCAGGTTAGAAAATCAATCTACAAAAATCAGTAGCCTTTCTATATACCAATAACAAGCAATTGGAGAAAGAATACAGGAAAATGCTCCCATTCACAGCTGATGCAAAAAAAAAAAAAAAAAAAAATCGTGGAATATCTGACCAAAGACACCAAAGATTTCTACAATGAAAATTTTAAATCATTAAAGAGACATTGAGGAAGACGCCAGGAGATGGAGGGACCACCCATGCTCATGGATTGGAAGAATTAATATTGTGAAAATGACCATCCTATCAAAAGTAACGTATAGATTCAATGCACCTCCAATCAAATCCCCATGACATACTTCAGAGAATTAGAAAAAAAAAAATCCTTAAATTTATATGGAAGCACAAAACTGCCTGGACAGCCAAAGCAATCCTGAGCACAAAGAGCAATGCTGGGGCGGATTACTATACCAGATCTCAAAATAGACTACAAAGCTATAGTCATAAAAACAGCATGGTGCTGGCACAAAAATAGACACATAGATCAATGGAATATCATTGAAGGTCCAAACCTGAGTACATGCAATTTCAGCTACATGATATTTGACAAAGGTGCCAAGAACACACAATGGAGGAAAGACAGCATCTTCAACAAATGGTGCTGGAAAAACTGGATCTCCACTGGTAGAAGAGTGAAACTAGAGCCTTATCTTTCACCTTGCACAAAAGTCAACTCCAAATGGATCAAAGACCTCAATTTGAAACTGGAAACCCTGAAACTATTAAAAGAAATTATTGGCAGTAACTTACAGGATATAGGAGAAGGAAAGGATTTTCTAAATCAGACTGAAGTTGCTCAGGAATTAAGATCAACAATCAACAAGTGGGACCTTATTAAACTAAAAAGAAACAATAAAAAAAGTGAAGAGGAAACCCACAGAAAGGGAAGAAATCTTCACCAGTGACACATATGACAGAAAATTAACATTCAGAGTATATAAGAACTCCAAAAACAAAGATTTGAGAAACCAAATGACCCAATTAAAAAATGGGTTAACAATCTAGGCAGAGTCCTCAAAGGAAGAAATAAAGATGGCTAATAAACATCACAAAATGTGTTCAAAATCATTAGTAATTAGGGAATTGCAAATTAAAACCACCCTAAGTTATCACCTTATCCCAATCAGACTGGTTAGGATCAAGAGAACAAAGGATACCAAATGCTAGCAAAGATGTGGAGAAAGGGAAACGCTCATTCACTGCTGGTGGGACTGCAAACTCGTGCAGCCTCTATGGAAATCAGTGTGGAGAACTCTTAAATAACCAGAAATAAACCTACAATATGACCCAGTTATACTACTCCTTAGCATATGTCCCAAAGACTCATCCTATTGTAGAGACACTTGTATAACCATGTTTGTTGCTGGTCTTTTCACAATAGCTAAGAGAAGAAAGCAAACTAAGTGTCCCTCAACTGATGAGTGGTTTACAAAAATGTGGTATATCTACACAATTGAGTTCTATTCAGCACTAAAGAAAGATGAAATAATGAAATTTGCAGGTAAATAGATGAATCTAGAAACACTTATACAAGTGAAGTAACACAGACTCAGAAAAACAAAAAAACAAAAAAACAAAACAAAACAAAGTATGTTCTCCTTCATATGTGGATCTTAGCACCAAACCCTTTTAAATTCCAGGTCTTTTTAATAAGATAATGCTATACATCAGTTCCTTCTGCATGAAATAACTACCATCATCACGACTGCAGCTGAGCTTGATTGCTCATCATCACCACAACTGGGCTTGTTGATGGTTGTGCTCATTCATTAAAGGTGGGTCAAGCACAGTCATTGGACCCTCATTCAATTATCCAGCCACTCTTCCCAGCCAACCCTATGGAATTTGACCCTAATCATATATGGCCTCCTGGATTTGGGGATGGATAAATTATACAATCTGGGGAAGGCTAGGAAGAGAAGGCATGACCCATGTTGGGTAAAGGTTTTCCACTGTGCATACACTCATGTCATACATACACCTCAGCAACACCTCAGGAATCTTGGTAAGTAAGCTCAATAAATTCATGTTTTCCCAGTTAAACTTTAATCAAACATTGGCTTGACACTAGAACCTTAAAAGGGAATAAGCATCACTTAGCATCCCCAGGAAAAGAAGTCTCACAACAGATGGAAAATTTATTTGTTAATGCTATTATGTCTCATAATTATTAAAAAAAAGAAAATGAGAATGTTAAAGATGTTAAAAGGATATAGGAATGGAGATATATTCCAAAACAGACAGAAAAAATGAGAGTCTAAGCAATTGATGAAGGTCTGTTTTGGTTTGTTATGAAATATAAAGGAAGAGACAAAAATAATATACACATAATCTTAAAATCTCTATGGTCATAGTTCAGTCAACTAGTTTAAGGAACAAAATATATATCTAGTCAAGGTTTATCTGAGAATATTTGGTGATTAACCCAAGCCTTATCTATGTAGCACATGATAATTAAAAGTACCAGACTGGAGGAAGTAACCTTATTGGATGTTTGACAGCCATATTTTGAGGCCTATACTAATGTAGTAAAAGGGATTTAAAGGACGATTTTTGACCCTTGCCCTCCAAGGTCTATTAAGTGCCAGGGGACTATGGACAATCTTTCAAAATTTTCTGTAACTGTGGTGAGTAACCTGTCCTCTTGTTCAGGGAGGACATGGAGACCCCACAAGATGGACTTGAACCAGTGTCCAGTCTATGAAGAGGAGGGTCAACTCAGAGGAAACATCTCATTCATGCTTCCAAGAGAAGCCAGATATGGTCTAGCAAGACCTTTGACTTATCTTCACATAGATGGAACTGGCAAAAGAAAGGAGCCAGAAGCTCCTTCCAGGTTCATGTGAATCCTGAGGAACAGATCCTCAAATGACCTTAAGTGTAAAAATAAATTTTCTCCCCCCTATCTAGAAGCCTTTGAGAGGGAACCGACACTGATTCTAACCACTCCAACAGCTATCAGAATACCTAAAAGCAAATCCTGAATCCCTCACTCTAGAGTCCAGCCTTGGAAGACAAAAGAAAAATGAGGAGGAACCAAATAGTGGGATGCTTTTGGGAAGCCCTTGTCAAGAAATTCCAATGGACTCTCATATGAACATTTGAAAATTGCCTGCTCTGACTTTTTTCTAGTTCCCAGTCTAGAACTTGTAATGCTAATTACTCTTGTTTTTACTTCTCCTTCACATCTCCCATTCTTGATTCAAGGACTTTCTTTTCTCCTTAGAGATAAAATTTATGCAGTTTGGGAATATTTTAGATAGACCCACTGAAGGGTACTCCAATTGCTGGACGCTGAATCCCTATTCAGCATGGAAGAAGCCAGAGCTGTCTGCATCAGAATCCCTATTGACAATTTCGGTAACCTCTTCAGAGGATGGTGTGATAAGAACAGAGGTAGGAATTGGCTAGGCAGTTAGGTTAAAAAGACCCCAAAGAAAAGACTTCAGTTTCTTGGCTAAAAGTCAAAATGTCTTGCGTCCTCTTAGCAATATACTCTATTCCTAAGGCCAAAAATGTCAAAAGTATTTGGGAGCTTATATCTAATCCTTAAGTCCTGGGACTGAAGAGATGGCTCAGCAGTTAAGAACACTGGTTGTTCTTGCAGAAGACCCCGGGTTGAATCCCAGCACCCACATGGCAGCTAACAACTGTCCATAACTCCAGTCCCAAGGGATCCGACAGCCTCTTATGACCTCTGTGGGCATTGCAGGATGCGGGTGCACTTACATACAGGCACGAAATACAAGCATAGGTAATACACTCATACAAATAAAATTAATAAATAAAATTTAAAAAAGATTTTAGAGTTACTTTTTTCAGAGGGGGGAATATTATCAAGTAGCCAAAACCCCCTTAAAAATAAACAAATCAAAAAAGAAGAAAGAGTACATGAAGTATCAGAAAAAAGTGATGGGGAGATATGGGAGGAGTTGAAGGGGAGTGAGTGGGCATGGATTTGATCAAAATACCTTATTGCATATATGAAATTCTCAATAAATTATTCAATTTTTTAATAAAGCTCAGCAAAATGTATATTGTAAATAATAATAAAATACAGCATTCCATTGAAAATATATTAACAAATTATGTTTATTATAATTTAAGAAAATAAGAATGGATTATGGAATTTAAAAAAACATTTTCTAAACATAAAAAAGCTTGCCTTATATGCAATAGGGATTTGTAGAAGTAGGATCTTGAAATGGAATATAAAATAATGAAAACTCCTTTCTATACTCATGACCTTTTATTAAATAGGTGGTAAATGAGTCCAGTTCTTATTTCTGGTCTCATCCTAGGTTTGCTTGTATGTAGATTACCTGCTTTAGCCCATTAAAATCATGCTACATAGCCATTTTTCCTATGAATTAAATTGAAAGTGTAATTTGATTATACCAAATGCATACTGCTTAAATGTACTTTAGATACAATATAATGATATGAACTGAAAAGTTTAAGCTTTGCTAATGTGTCCAACTTTACATTCACAACAGAAGAAAGTGAATGTGTATATAGTTGATGGATAGACATGAAGATGGATGAAGAAGTAGATTATGAATGATGAACAAATATGTTTAAGCTTAACATTGTCATAAATTGTTACAGCTGATGTCGATAGAAATGTATAGGGCCTGACTTTTTATTTCAAAAGCAACTAAAAAGGGTTTAAATAAAGTACCCATCTTACCCAATTCGTAGGAGTAAGATGTCACACCAGAAGTCCTGTCCAACTTTTCTCATACATTGTTATTCCTCTGTCTCATCCAGCACCAGGTTCTGTCTCAAGAAGAATCATAGACGAGAAAGAGATAGGAAAAAATAATCTGTGCTGCTTGTGCCTGTTCATACCTCTCTCTAATCTCAAAACTTGGGAGGCAAGAAGATTGTGAGTTTAAGCCCGCCCTGGGTTTCATATTGATACCATCACTGGAAAAAAAATAAAAAATAAAAAGGAAAAAAAATTGATTTCAGAAGTCTGAAAATAAGTGTTATACATGGGAAGTGTACATAAATTTTATTTAATATTAGCAAAATTCAGGAAAATGCTTATCTACTAGTAATTAAATAGGAAACACATATGGCCTCAAAAAATAACATACACTTCATGATTTTGCTGTGTGTCACTGTGTTACAGTATTTCATAGTGCCACCATCCACTTTGTTGCTTTTCCACGTATACTTGCTTCCTCTCATGGCTCTCTTCACTCCCAATATGAACATTGCCTCACCTAAGAACCCACAGTCCTTTAGTGAGGATTTATGATTGTTGTGTTAAAGCAGTCTAGGAAGGAGTCCTGGATGCTCATTTGCCCAACACATCAAACATGTACACACACAAAATCAGCTACCTAGTGAGTTAAACCCCATAATTGCAATAGGGAAAGGGAAATTACTCAGGCAGATTTGGTTAGTCACCGAAACGGTACTTAGAACTTGTATGAAGGCCTTTGGGGCCTAATTATTCAGCAGCTGCTGCCAGGGCTAAAACATACCCAAGTCTCCAGCAGTTAGTTTGCATTTCCTTTTCCCTTAAGCAAGCTGCCTTCTGCTACTGTGTTATCTGACCTGTTTTATAGACCCCCTATCCCTGTCAATAACAATAACCCCTGTGTTCTTCAACTTAAACAGGGAACAAAACTTTTTTTCTTTTACTCTTTCCTTCCTTCCTTCCTTCCTTCCTTCCTTCCTTCCTTCCTTCCTCCCTCCCTCTTCCTTCTTTCCTTTTTTTCTTCCTGCTTGCCTTCCTTTTTTCCTTCCCTCTCTCTTCCTCTCTTCTTTCTTCCTCTTTCTTTCTTTCTTTCTTTCTTTCTTTCTTTCTTTCTTTTTCTTTCTTTGCTTTCTTTCTTTCTCAATAGGGTCTTTCATGTTGCCCAAAGTAGTCAGGAACCTTTTGGATGAAGGAATCTTGACATCTCAGACTCCAGAGTAGCTTGGAGCATAAGTGGGTATGAAAGTCCTGTAGAAAAGTAAGTTTGAAAGCACATGGATGTGTGTGGATGTATTCACTGACATGTGTTTGACATCTTTCTTTTGAAATTGATGAAGATGTGAAAGAAAATTCCCCAAAAGAACTCCTGCACCTTGGACGGAACTTCCTGCAAGCCTGAGCAACTGATTACCACTCCAGAGACTGTGGAGAGTTTGGAATGTTGCAGGTCCACAGTCTAATTACCATTTATCTAGGGCCCTCTTTAGGCCATAATCAGCCACTCCTTACCCACATTTGTTTGTGATATAACATCCTGTGACTAGCAGATTAAAAAAAAAAAAAAAAACTTTTAGAATGTATTATCCTTGCAGACGACCCCATCTCACCAATCAAAAGGCTAAGAATGTCATCAGATAGCATCCAAGACCTACAGTAAAAACACCCTCATTTTGCTGCAACCTGCCTACTGAATGTATCCTCCAATATATTTCTAAAGTGTCTTGATTTATGACTTTTCTTTGTTCTGTTACTATAAAAATGTAGGGCAACTGTTACCATGCTGGAATTTGGAATTTAGGGTAACCTGAATCTGTGTTCCTGGGCCATGGTCACTCATATTTGTCTCCAGAATAAACTCTTATCCCCTTTGAGGTCACAATTATGCTTTTGCATCAACAAGATTCTATGTGTGTGTGTGTGTGTGTGTGTGTGTGTGTGTGTGTCTGTTTGTATACACATAGATATACAAATATGGAGACAGAAGGAGGGGAAGAGAAACACATAGAGACAGACATAAAAAGAGTAAGATACTTCATTTACACCTACTTGTGGGCTTGGGTCATGATTATTGAGGTGCCATGAAAATTTTTGAAAAATTTAGATTAAGAATGCTTAACAAAACCAAGGGGCTTTAGAAAAAATAGGTTAAAAACATATGTAGAAGCTTAAGCTCTGGCTATTCTCTAGCTGAGTGGCACCTCATCAGCATTATCATACTAGCTGATCCTTAATGGATCAGGTATTTAAGGCACTCTAAGTGCCTAAGGTACTCCAAATCCCTGCAAAAGGGGAAGCTTCCAGGATAAATGACTCTTCTAAACCAAAGAGATGGGTCGGTGGATAAAGGTGCTTTCCATCTTTATCAATCCCCAGAACTGATTCCACAAGGTTGTCCTCTGATGTCCACATACACTCCTTGGCACTTGTGTCTCCCTCATAACATACTCACATATAATAAAAATAAGTAAGATAACTTTTTTATATTTTATTATTTTTATTTTATGTGCATAAGTATATTACCTGCATGTGTATAAGTGTATCTGTGTTGTCCAATGCAGCAGAGTAAGAAAAGGGCATTGGATTGCCCTGGAACTGGAGTTCCAGATGGTTGTTAGCTGCCATGTGGGTGCTGGGAACCAAAACCGAGTCCTCTGCCAAAGCAGCTGGTGCTCTTAACTGCTGAGCCATCTCTCCAGCCCCCAAGTAAAATAATTTTTAAATCACTCAGCAAACATGTTTATCCATAAATATGTTTTGGTTTTAGTGACAGTCGCCTATCACAGTATGAGAATGTCAGAGCTGGGAAGAGTTTTCTTTTGTTTCTATCTTTATTAAAGACCAAAGAGTAAAGATTTTTTTTTTGATTGACTTACTAATTTATATTTATTTCATATGTATTTGCCTACATGTATGTAAGTGTACCACATGCATGTAAAGTCCATGGAGGCCAGATGAGGACACTGGATCTTTTGTAACTGGAATTATAAAAGGTTGTTAGCCATCAGTGGATGCTGGTAACTAGACCCACGTCCTCTGCAAGAGCAACCAGTGCTCTTAACCACTGAGCTATCACTTCATCCCCAATAGTAAAAGTTTTGGCTGAGCAAAGCTATAATCATCCTTGCCTCTCTCTGCTTGGTGGGAGAGGTATTAGTACTTGTATGTTTAATCACTGAATAAATCATTGCCCAGATGCTTCCTCAAATGACACAAGCTCTTGCTTGTGTTTAATACACTATTAACTTCCAATGGTGGTATAATAGTATTCAGCATATTTTGACCATAAGAAATATCCCTTCAGTAGACATTTGCAGCATAAAAGTAACATGCATTTTCTTTCTCAGACATTCCTTCAAAACATAAATGTTCTATTTCCTATTGATAACTCTGCTTTAGTTTTCATTTGATCAAAGGATATCAGAAAAAAAGAAAAATATATAAAACTTATTGACTGTTTTTGGTTTGATTTGTGGCATTGTGCAATATGTGTATGTGTGGAGTTATTCAAAGGCATATATATGACACTTCTCTAGCTACATAGATGTATACAAGGACATGAATAAACCTGTTTCTGTATATAGATACACAGAGATGAGAGAGAGAGAGAGAGAGAGAGAGAGAGAGAGAGAGAGAGAGAGAGGGAGAGAGGCAGAGAAACAGAAACAAAGCATGATATATTACTTCTACAATTGCTGCTAAAATTAGGGAGGTGAGGCCCCATGGAAAACCAAAATGTGGGTTCCTCTATTTATTAAAAAAAGAATGTCAAGAGAGGACAGTAGGACAGTATAGCACTAAACCAACACCAGGCCCTGAATAACGCTGCTGTTCACAAGACCATGAATCTAGCCCAGCCCATTGTATTAGCCACAGATACTGGTTAAAAAGACTAGGTCAGGTCACCTCTACTCTCTTCTTTAGCTTGCTGAGATAAATGGTATGCATTAAATAAAAGTGAGATTTGTCACAAGCCAGCTCATTTTCAACTTTAAACTAGGGCATTTGGAGACAGGGAGGAAGCCCTTCTAATCTGCAGTAACAATCTTTCACTTAGGTGAGTAGGAGGCTGAATGCAAGAAGAAGGAAAATGAGATGGGTGCAGCTTTGTCAGTGGTTTAACTATTTTCCCATCTACACTTGTTTCTGAAGCTTATCAGAACAAAGTACTGCAGGGGGCCCAGCTGGCACTGTTATCATTGTGGCTAGGAATGTTGTTCCAATTCCCATTGTAATGCAATTAGTCTTTTTGCTTTGCACTAATGGATGAACAAGCATATTTACTGAGGCATAAAATTCTAATTATTTTGGAACAGATGCATAAAGGAAATGTAAATAATGGAAAATGACAATTGTGATAAATGTGTACTATATCTTTAAACTTCAGGATTCTAGGTGTACAAACAGGGCCCATGCTTAGATGTGACACACAGTCATCATCCTCGAGTCCATTCTTTTTTTGCAGGATGGTTTGCATGTTTGCAGAACACTGTTCATATTTATAATATGTTGACAGTGCTGTCCTCCACAGAACACCATTCTCCATGGGTTATTCTTGAGATTCTTAAACTGTTGTTCCTACTGCAGTTTTAAAAATAATGTATTTTGCCAGTTATAACTTAATACCTGTAACAATAGAGAGGTAGATTTCAGGTTATTCTATAATATGCACTCTCTTTGCTTTCCACAAAAGCGTTCTCATTAAAAACCTTGGCAATTATATCAATAATAGAGAAATTTGACAAATAAAATTTGATCAAAAGAAGGCAAATGTGGATCATCCTATATGACTGTAATTATTTAAGTTTAATTAAAGTATAACTTATTTGTCCTTTCAGAAGTCGGGAGGATGTCTTCCCTGGAGTGGGGATGAGTAGAAGGGATACCTCTGGGTACTAGTTATGATCTCTTTCTCTTTTTTGATTGGGATGCTGGTAATACAGATTTTTTTATTTGTATAATTAAATAGATGCATTTTTTCTTTAAGAATATTATACTTCAGAAACAACTTTAAAGAAAAAAAAACTTCCATTTGCCTTGGGTATAGAGGTTGCATTGCAGATGTGTGACTTAGGCCTGGACAATTCATAGACAATGTTTGTGTGTGATCAGTTGTGGTACTTGGTAATAGTCTCCAACTTGAAAAAGAAGCTCCTTTGATGAGTGGTGACTGGGATATTTTTATAGGATTTAGTGCCCGGGTCCACATATGAGGGAGAACATATGTTGTTTGTTTTTCTGGGTCTGTGTTACTTCACTTAGTATAACAGTTTCCAGTTCCATCCATTTACTGCAAATTTCATGATTTCGTCTTTCTTTACTGCTGAATAGAACTCCATTGCGTGAATGTATCACATTCCCATATTCACACATTAGTTGAGGGACACTTAGGTTGCTCCCAGCTCTTAGCTATTGTGAAAAAAGCACCAACAAACATGAATGTATAAGTGTCTCTGAAATAGGATGAGTGCCAAAGAGTAGTATAACAGGGCCAAATGGTAGGTTCATCTTTAGTTTTTAAGAGTTCTCCACACTGCTTTCCATAGGGGTTGCACAAGTTTGCCATTCCACCAGCAGTGGATGAGTGTTCCCCTTTCCCCACATCCTCTCCAACATTTGGTATCATGTTTTTTCTTGATGTTAGCTAGTCTGTCTAGGGTAAGATGAAATCTTAAAGTAGTTTTAATTTGTATTTCCCTAATTACTGACACTGTTGAATACCTTTTAAGATGCTTGTTAGTCATCTTTATTTCTTCTTCTGAGAATTCACTGTTCAGTTTCTTAGGCCATCTTTTAGTTGGGTTACTTGCTTTATAATTCTTTGTTTTTTGATTTCTTTATATATTATTCTGCATGTTAAACCTGTGTCAGATATGTTACTGGTAAAGGTTTTCTCCCACTTTGCGAGTTTTCTCTTCAGTTCCTTGGTTGTTTCTTCTGCTATACAGAAGACTTTTAGTTTAATGAGAACATAGTAGAGTGTGGGGACCTAAAGGCCCTGCCTTGCCAAGATGGCACCTAGAGGAAGTAAAAGAGGAGTGGTCAGAGTTGTTTTGAAAATCATTTGATTGGGTGTCTTTAGTTCCTTACTCATGTTCAGCTAGTGATCAGCCTATGCTTGCAGTATATCTGTATTACATGCCACCTGCGTGCTAGCTTGACCTTCAAGCTGATTGGACACCTTTTGGGGGAGGGGGATTTCTGTTTGCTCTGTGACACCTGCAATAAACAAGATCCTGCTTGACTAGACTCCCTGTCATGTACTCCCTTCTGAGCAATCTGCAGACCAGTCTGCTCGAGCCCGGAGGGCCCCCGCATCTGGCGCCCAATGTGGGGCCAGAAGAGAGGGCCTAGATCGGTCAGGGCCAAGCAAGCTCAAGGTGAGTGAGACTCGAAAAGATGAGTAACACAGTCAGCAAAGTTGAGATACATGCTAAAAAGCAGTGGATTGGAGATCAGGGACCAGAATGCCCTTAAGGTCTGGGATACTGTGATATATTTGGTCCCCTGGATCACTTCCGCAAATTTCTTTGACTGGGAGACTTGGTCTTGGGTGGAGCGGCTAATGCGCCAGAGAGAGATTCAGTCCTGGGTTGACCCTCCGCTTGAGTTTTACCCCACGATGTCAGCCCTCAAGGCATGTTTCAGACCAGAGGATTCTGAGCCTATGGTGCCAGCAACCGATCTGCCTGATCTATCTGGTGTTTTCGCTGACTGAGGGAAATTTGAGGATGAAAGAAAGGAGGCAATTATTAAGTGATGTGCCCTCTATAGGGAGGAGTGCCACCTACAGGGGGAGAGAAATCAAGTCATCAACCCTCCTATCCCCATAACGTTTGGGATGCTGTCTGGCACTGCTGACCAGTATTCCACTGGTACCCAACGGGTGACCATTCCCGCCCCCTACACTGATCAGGTCGGTGTCCTTGGACTAGCCACCTGGAGGAAGCTGGATGAGGGGCCCTCAGAGGCGCCAACTGCTGGGATTAATCAAAAGTCTAGGGAGGACCTGCCAACATTTATAGATAGGATGGAGAAAAGCCTCAGGCATAAGCTTCAGCCTGGGTCACTGAGGGAAGAGTTTGCTAAACTCCTGGTATGGGAGAGCATGACGGGAGATTACAAATT
The DNA here is from genome assembly GCF_000622305.1 of Nannospalax galili. Classification (NCBI taxonomy): domain Eukaryota; kingdom Metazoa; phylum Chordata; class Mammalia; order Rodentia; family Spalacidae; genus Nannospalax; species Nannospalax galili. The sequence continues at coordinate 4,492,361 of NW_008351640.1, read as the reverse complement.
GGCCTGCACCAGTCTCAAAGAGAGATCAGTCAATGGATAATTGCCTCTAGGGATGTGGGGATGCAAGCCCATCAGACACAGACAATGACTGCTACTTTGCAGGCACAAACTGAAGCACTGACAGCAGCATTGACCCAGGTCTTCACGTGCCTGAGCCGGGATGGAGGGAGGTATGGCAGACCCCCCACAAGGGGTGCAGGACAATGTTTTGGGTGTGGACAGACCGGACATTTCAAGAGGGAATGGCTGAAAAAGGAAGGCAAGGCTAGGACCCGCAATGGGGGGCTGGGGGGGAGGAAGAGCTGCAAAGGTTATCATTGGCAGGAGTGTAGGTCTAAATTTGATGTAGAGGGGAGGCCTTTAAACTAGATATGGGGCATCCTTCAGCCCCATTATATCAAGGAGGCAAGAAAAGGAGTTGGGAGGCCTGTACAAGGCCATCCTGCTGTGCCTCCGAGAGTGGGTATTACATATATCTGATGAGAAGGTACAGACTGTATATTCTTTTAAAGTATTGGAAACCAGGCTATTCCTGAATGTGGTTAGCCCTCTAAACCCACAATTAAATATATGCCTGACCTAACACTAACTGGGTTACAAAAATTATACCTACATGACTTTACTCACATCAATTGGTGAGGACTTCATAAGAGGTTCCCTCAAATTCCTATTAAGGACTTAAAGAGAATTGTGAGCATCTGCAAGTCATGCCAAACCTATTTGCAGGTGCCACCCCTGCACGAGCAAGGGTTAATCCTAGAGTGCTTAAACCCAATGTCTTGTGGCTAACAGATGTCACACATTACTCACCATTTGGGAAGTTAAAATATGTTTTTGTGTCAACAGGTTAAAACTGATAATGGACCCTGCTTTGTTAGCAAGAGCTTGCAGGGCTTCTTTCTAACACAGGGATCCCCTATAATGCAATGGGGAGTCCAACATCAATCATCAATATCTAAAAACACAATTTCAAAAACAAAAAGGGGGAATAAGCTCCCACCAACAATTAGGTCTTGTAATTTTCAAAAAAAAATATCAGTTGGAATCACAATTCCAAAAACATTGGTGCCACCAGGAACAGAGGCCAGAGGTATGAGTAAAATGGAAGGATCCCTTAATGGGACAGTGGAGAGGGCCAGATCCTCTGTTATCTGTGGGTCGAGGGTTTGGGTGTGTGTTCCCCATAGGGGATCCAAGACCCATTTTGGTACCCACTAAAGACCTCAAATTTTATTGTCAGGAAGAAGATGACTCCGAGTAATCAGAGTCCACTGCCTAAGAAGACAAATAAGTTAAAAAATAAGGAGTGGTGGCTGTGCAATAGGCTCAGCAGGGTACTAAATGTTATCCACAAAAGAGGAAAAAGAAGAAAAGAAAAAAGTAAAAATAATAAGATCCACGGGCCCAAGTACCTTTAAGAAGATCTCTCAGTTTTTTGTCTTGACAAGAAAATGCCCCAACCTGGATGGACTGGACTCTTGGTCTTCATGCTGAAAGGTGCCTTGATGATCATGCTCATGATCCTGACATTGATCCTCCTGGACCTGATGGAAAAACTCCAGAAGACCAACAAGATCCATTAAACAGTTATGAGTCATAATAACGTTGACAAATAACTTTTGTCTCCAAAAGTTTTGTTTCCACAGGACCTCATGTTGTTGAGTGCTCGTCAGCCAGACCCTCAGCTCCACAGGTCAGCCCCTTCCTTCTGCTCCTTTCCTTTTTGTCACAGACTGGCACCTCTCATACGATGGCCCTCACCTAAGATCTAAGCATCCCATGCCAACGATGGGTAAGATGTCCTTCTGTCAGGTACTTCTAAGACAGGAAGTGCACATGGCCAGGTGCACTGACCAATGACGGGACAAGGCTTGGTCAAGAAGGAGACAACCTAAACAGGATGGGATGCTCGGCACATGGAAAGGGGCTAGCTGCCTATCCATAGGGCATTGCCTGATGGGTAGGCTGTGATTAGCCTGTTAAAGAAAAGAAAAAGGAGGAGATGTGGGGACCTAAAAGTCCCACCTTACCGAGATGGCTCTTAGAGGAAGTAAAAGAGTCGTGGCCAGAGTTGTTTTGAAAATCATTTGATTGGGTGTCTTTAGTTCCTTACTTGTGTTCAGCTTGTGATCAGCCTGTGCTTGCCCTATATCTGTATTACATGCTGCCTGCAAGCTAGCTTGACCTTTAAGCTGATTGGACACCTTTGGGGGGAGGGGGATTTCCATTTGCGATTAATGCCTTTATAAGCTCTGTGACACCAGCAATAAACAATTTCCTGCTTGACTAGACTCCTTATCGAGTCTGATTGTCCTCGGTGAGGAGGGCTGGTGAAACGTGTGGACAACACGCTCACCTTTCCCTGACCCCCATTGCAGCAGGTCCCTCCAGGGCAGGACCTTGGGGCAGAACCCCCCCACAGTACAGGGGTAAATAAGAGGACAGTAATGCATCTCTCAGTTCTTTTTAATGAATATCCCTCTTGCAATAGATGGACAGGAACAAAAAAAGATCACAATTGGCTAAAACGTAGAGACCAGCCTGCAGAATTCTGGTTCTCGGTCAAGACTCCTGTATTAAACTGCACTCACCGAGGGCTCAGGGACCATAGTGGAAGAGGGGGCAGAAAGATTATAAGATCCAGGAAGGGGGTGCATGACCATATGGAAACAGAGTCCTACAAGCTCCTGAGACCCTGGTAATATGATTCTATGGTAATGGTGTCAGCATATACAAGTCCTGTGCAAACTCAGAGAAAAATCCAGCATAGAACTGGAGAAATGAACAGCAGACCCCAATCATAGCTGAAGAAATATTGGCAACTGATTACTGCTAGGTGAGGAAGAGCTTATATCCTAAAACAGGAGACTCTAGATAGGGTGACTAAACCTCAGTGGATGGAGATGCACTGGGGAACATCTGGGGACATTGACGACAGTGGTCCATAACATGGATGGCAGAGTATATAGGTTCCGGTGAGGAGGAGGGGATTTGGGAGTGTGTCAGTGGGGACAGGAGTATAACGATGAATAACATTGTTTGAGATGTTCTGTATGAAATATACAAAAATTCAACAAATTCAAATTTTAAGAGTAGAAAATAAACTTCACTTATCAATAGTACTTTCATTTATTTGTGTGTGTCGGGAGAATGTGGGTAGGGATTTTTGAAGTGATAAGGATTGAATTCAGAGTCTCAATATATATGCTAGGCCAGCATTCAACCATCAGATTACATTTCCAGCTCCAGTGATTTGATTTTCAAAACAGAGACACTGAACAGTTAAACTGGCAACGTCCATAAGCAGAACATGAATAGGTAATACTTATAATCTGTGTCTTCCTCCATAGCTTCTTGGAACATCCTTCTCCTCCATAAATTTGATGTCTGAGCTTTACTGTCTCTTCATATCCAATGGGGAACAGTATCAAAAAAATTTTGAAGGTACTGCTTGTTTGCAATGGAAGAAAATGGTGATGTAGTTGCAGGAAACTGAGGCTACAACTCTTCCACTTATCTTCAGAGAGGAAACTACAACTATTTACAGCATCATTTTGATGTTTCATTGTTACTGGGATGGAATGTTTTCCATTTCCTGTTGCTCTGGCTTCAAAAGATTGGATTGTGCTACATAGTCATGATATTAGTACTTTGTGACAGAGCAGTAGAGTTTCAGAAGATTTTGTTTGTAAAAACACAGTTGATTTGTTATTGTTGTGTTCTTTATTTTTCCTATGCCTTTCTAAATATCGTCCAAATCTTACGTTATGCTGATATCTTATTTCTCCTCCATTTAAGCACTGCATGTGAACTTTGACTTTTCCTTTTTCATCTAATCTTAAGACTTCCTTTATAAATGCTTTTGGTTTCTTTTGATGATTTTTCTAGCTAAGATTTATTTTAAAATGAATATCCAGATACTTGTAGGTAACTGAAATCTGTCTTTGGGATACCCTGCTCCATGGTTTTTTGAGGCATGATCTGAGTCAAGCCCAGGTTGACATGGAACTCCTCTATAGTTGCAGTTTGTCATCTAATGGATAGTAATTCTCCTACCCCTCCCTCCCAGCTCTGCCATTACAAGCCGAAGCCAACATTGTGCCCTGGATTTCATACTCAAACCCCTGGGAAATACTGTCATTTTATTTTAATTAACAGTCCTAGATGCTCCTCCTGCACTTTCCAGTCTTTGTCCCTGGTACCTGTTCATGGTGTTTCCATGTTATCCTTATTTTATTTCATGTTCATTTGGTCATGTATACTGTAGTCTGTCACCTTCATATGACCATTATAGCCTCTGCAGTGACTCATAAGAAAAGAGAAAGGGAATGTTCTCACTTCTTTACAACAACCACAGGAGTCATGAAAACACAGGAGTGAGAGATTGTGGAAATGAAGTAATAGCAGATTTTCATGGTTATTTTTTTTTTCTAATGTTTCTTCCATCATTTTTGTGGAACAGCAAGAGACATGTACACCATTATGTTTTCATATTTGTATATGATATGTCCCTCCTAGGCTCATGTGTTCAATTGTAGTCCCCAGTTGGTGCCACTATTTTACGAGGTGGTGGAGACTTTGGGAGTTGGTCCCTGGGATGGAACTTTGAAGGATATTCTTAGTTTCCCATGTTTCCTTGGTTCCTGTGTGTAATCAGGTGAATAACTTCTGCCACATTGTGATGTTCAACTCAGCACCAGCCCAGTGCCAATGGAGTATCTGAAACTGGGAACCAAAACAAATGAATGATTCTACCTTTTAAGTTGTTCTCTCAAGAATTTTGTTAAATATTAAAATCCAGGAGAATATGGTGCATATATAATATGTTCTGTATATGTAAACTATGCAAAATAAAATAAATTTAAAAGACACACAACAAATGTTAGCAATATGATTGATGTTATTATGAAGTGTCATTTTTTATACATTCTTTGCTTTCCTGCACTTTCTAAATATCTACAATAAATAGGCATTACTTTGATAGTGAAAAGAACAGTAACAAGATACTAAAAGTCATTCATTTTAATGTGTAGGAATAAAAATGTTTATTGCAAATTTTAAGTTATCCTGACACCATGCAAAAAGTTCAGACTATATTCTGTCAGTAAAGTCAATGAAGTATTTTAGATTTTTGCAAATTGTTCATGGCTACACAGGTCATAGTCAGTTCCTCTCCTTTATCTTAACCTTTTCTGTACCATACAGAATGATGAGAATTCTCCCGTGACATTTTCTTGCATGAGTACACATGTAACAAATTGTTTCTACTTTAAATATTTTATTTTTATTATTTGTATTTTATTTTATGTGTATGAGTATATTGCCTGCATGGATGCAAGCACACCTGTGTCATGAAATGCCCATGTCAGAAGAGGGCATGGATCCCCTGGAACTAGAGTTACAGAAGGGTGCTAGCTGCCATGTGAGTGCTGGGAATTGAACCTGGGTCCTCTGCAAGAGCCGTCAGTGTTCTTAACTACTGAACCATCACTCCATCCCTTGTTCCTAATTTAAAGATTTTTCTTTTTTTACATAGTCATGATAAACTGATCATTTGGATCTTCTACTATAATGAAACACATGGAGCAATTACCTTATACTGAGAAAATGCTCTTTTTGTCTTATGGTTTTATAGCTTCAGGTGACCTATGGGCCTATGGCTTTAAGCCTCTGATGAGGGTGCATCATGGTGAGAAGTATAGTAGAATAAACAATTTGACCTTATAATCCAGGAATCAGAGAGAAAGGAAGAAGCCAGAGTCTCACAATCCTCTTCTGGAGTCCCATACTCTCTACGACCTAAAGGATTCCCAGAAAGTCCTACCTCTCAAAGGGGCTAACACTTCCCCACAGCCTGGGGACCAAATCTCCAGCAACTGAGTTCTTACAGGCACTCGCATCCAATGCAGGTCAATAGGAAATTGATTTAGAGACAAAGGGCCTAAAGTAATTAAAATACCAGAAAAGGATCAGAAAATAAGACTTGTCATGTCCAATAATGGAACTTGTGGTTGAGCTTAGGGAAGTAAATAGCAACCTGGAAAACTCATATTGTTTCCACTTGTTCAGAGACTCACGAGAAAACTCTAAGCATTCATTTCTAGTTAATGTCAATTGCTTGACTTGAGATTACTACTGTGGGTGTAGAATGATGATTATGTAAACAAATTCTTGAAATTCAGTTGTGTGTGTTTCCAATCTTTTGTCCACAGACTGAGATGCTATTAGTTTCAAGCACACAATTCTCTTTTTATTCAAAGATTTAATTTTCCAAGTCTCAGATAGAAATATCTAAAGGGACAGAGGACACCAAGTTTGTTGACCACTGTGATGATTTCCCAAATAAAGTAGAGAATATCATCCAAAATACAAGGAAGAGGTGAAAAGAACATTCTCTGTTGACTGAATGATTAGATACTGCGTTATATTCCATTCATTTCTTCAGTTGTGCAGATGACCACATGGGGTCTGAGAACCACATGAAGTGATTTGGCTTAACCTAAGAGTTACTTTCATTGAGTGTCAACTTTCTGCTTCATCCTTGAGGCAAATTCTGGGGATTTTGTTAATGACTTAAATGGATCTCTGACCTGAAGGAGCTGAGAGACCAGTGTTCTACCAAGCCACCAAGAAAGGCTTCATAATCATACATGTGCTTAATTTTTTCTGACTTAATCTAAGCAACACTATCAAATGGTAAACACATTACAAAGTTATTTTAAATCTACCCCATGTATTTAGTACTCTATTTAAAGAAAAACCAAACTATTTTTGAGGTAGTGCTTTCCTAAACAAAAAGGCAGTAAATTATTATATAAAAAATTTTGAACATTTCTATGTCCTATAAATCACTAGTTAAGACTTATAAGAAGAAGCAGTTATGATCTGTGGGGAGGGCAATCAAAAAGACTTTTTTGCCCATTATAATCTTGATACTTAATAGTAATTTTCATTAGATAATTCAAGTCATATACATAGTTACTGCTAGGATAATAGCCTTCACAAATTCCTTTATAAATCATTGAACATAAAGTAGACATTTCAGACTCATTTATTGCTGATTTCTCTACAACATACTTGAAATTTAATGTAGATTATTATATCTTATAAATGATTGTTGGGGAACAATGCTATCTTCTTCTTATCACATATAATTCATATGTTCTAGTTTCATGGAAACCCTTAGGATGTCTACTTTATAAAGATTCTGGGAATATCAAAACTACTATATATCACCCTTTCAATGAGTTTAAAATAAGCGTTTGAAGTATAACCTCCAGAGAAGATGTCAAATACCAAGCCCTCATCTCAATTCCACATAATAGAATGACCACCAGTGGATTATGTCAGGGATCCAGAATCTGTCTCCATTTTTGTGACATGTGATTTCAGAGGAATCTTTTTTCTCTCCTTCCTGCAACATTTTTTCATTTACTGTCTACTCAGAGCTGGATGTAAAAAAGAAATACTTTTGCCTTACAGCTCTTTCCATCTGCTTCCGTCTCAGATGCACTTATCAAAGAGGTGACAATGAAAAGGTTAAAGTTATTTAACTATAAATTAACCTGGCAGGTATTCATATGGGAACATACAATGCTTAAAGAAACTCTTTATGTTTGTAGCTTTCAATGTGAATTTCATATCTAAACTACAAAGATTATTTATGAAGTATTATTGAGTTATTATGGTAATAATAGGTTTAGTCATTTATGGACTAAGAAGTAAAACCATCAATCTAGTCTGGTCTCCAACAGAGTCCTTCAGGCAGTTTGCTGACACTTTTCACATAAAGAAAGTATGTCTACTTTTATTTCTTATTGCCTCCTAAACTATTATGAATGCACAATAAACTTCTTTAAGTGTAAACAACCTGTATGGGTAACTCAGCTCACACATCATTCATTTTCTGAAACTAGATAAAAGTTTGTGCTGCAAATGTTATATTCATATAATTAGAAAGATGGATATTTCACAAATGTTAAAAACCAAAGAGACAAAAGATTTCTGAAAAGGCAAATTTAATAGATGTTTTTCAAAGAAAATATGTACTATATATACGCAATCATTCACAATTTGTCAACTTCCTAGTATCAATTAAAAAATGCATTGATCTATTCGACAAATTTATATTGTTTTATATTTTTAAATATCCAGTAACATTGTGTGTATTTTTCAAGTGCAACATGATGTTTTGAAGTATGTATACTGTAGAAAAACTGAATCTAGATAATTAACATATGCATCACCTCACCTAATTGGCTTTTTTAAAATTGTGAACATATAACACCCACTTTTATAGCATTGCTCAAGAATGCAACCATAAAAGGATAAATAACTAGAGTTAAATAGGAGCAATAAGTTAACAATACATATTTCTCGTTTTTAATACTTTAATTGAGTTTTTTATGTATTTCATATAATACATCTTAATCAAAATTTAGACCCTCTCCCTCCCTCCCCATTCCCCGTTGGCCACCCACCAGATTTCAGATATTCTGTCATTCATGCTAAGTCCTATCTGGTCATACATTTATATCCAACTGTCTCTACATTCCAGTTCATCCGCTAGAGACTAGTCAATGTATCTTGTATCATTCCCTTAAAGAAGATCTATTCTCCTTCACCCCATGGTAATCATTTGCTAATAGTTCTTTGGCTAGGCTTGGGGTGTGCTCTCATTTCCCCAATTCTGTTCTGTGTTTTTGTCTGATTGAGTCAGCAAGCATCTAGTGTATGCTGTCAGCAGGGCTGCAAGTTCATATGAGCAAGTTCCCAGTGGTCTGAAAGCCTCTGTTTTCTTATGTTCATGCACCATTCTTTCAGCATGTCTCTGTAGTTATGGCTGATATACAGTAACTGAACAAATGTTTTTCTATGTCTACACTGATGGTTAATTTTGATTTTCAACTCGATTGAAATAAGAAACTGTAGAGCATTTAAAAGGCACGTGTGTGAGCCAGCAAAATGGCTCAGGTTCTAACTGCTCCTTCTGCCAAGCCTTAGGACCTGAGTTCATTCCTGGGCAAAAACAGGAAGAAGAAAATAAACTTTCACAAGTTTTTCTCCACATGAGCCTGCTCGCTACAAAAACAAACAGATAAATAAACAAATGAATAATAAATGTAATACCACAAATCTTCAGATGTGTTTGTGAGGATATAACCAAAGTTCACCTGAAGAGGGAAGTTTCCTCTGAATGGGAGTGTTACAATCCCAGGGACTGGCATAGCAAACTAAATGAAAAGGGAAAAAGGAGGAAGTGAGGCAAGCAATGGGGTTTCCTTTGCTCTGCTTGCTGTTCAACACTGATGTCCAAGCTATGCCTACAACCAGGCCTTAGTTAAGCTCTTCCTCCCTAAAGTAACTTATCAGTCATATATAATGAGGACAATAATTAGATAGCTTTTGTGTACTTGAGAAGAATGATTTAAGGGAATGCTTGTAAAACGTAAGCCAACACCAATAGGATCCTAACTTTATATAGTGTGTGATCTCCCACAAATGCTCTCTAGCAGAAACTCAAGGTAGAGGAAGATATTTGATTCTCACTATTACAACTGTATTAATTTGATCAATGTTAGAGAAATATAAGGCAGACTGCAAAAGTGTGATGTAGAGTGTTTTGGGGGTTAGTATTCATATAGAAAGATCTCTGGAAAAAGGGAAGCAAACATCTGGACATGGCTTAACCACTATTGTAATACTAAGATCTAGAAGTTGGGGAGGAGAAGGTAAACATATTAAGGCTCCTGACCCAAGGGCATGGCCTAAGTTTCTTTTTCATTCTACACCAGTCATGTAGATAAAATGGGAACCCAGCAATATCCATACATGCCTACAAATAAAATACCATTTAATAAGAGAGAAATCATTAAAACCATGTGTTCTATTGTAATACAATACCACAGAGAAAACCATGCTGCCCTCTCCAGACAAACTAGTGAAGTATGAGAAGGAACTCAGGAGCTCATGTACAATATATCCTAACCCACCTGACAAGTTGGTACAGAAAGCAAGATACCTTGTCGCTGCAGCTCTCCTATCAAAGGAGGCCTAGCAGAGAATCAGGGCCTTTATTGTTATAAATAAACATGGTTATCTATCTGCTGAAAATGAATGTTACAAATGTAACAATAAATAGATCAATCGTGCCACCCTTGACCTCATCTGAGCAGTGATGTATTGGGAAGCCAAACTCTAAATTCCACCTAGCAAGTTGCAAGAGTTATTCTCTTCATGTGTCCACATACTGAGCTTGGAGTCTTGGCTTCTGTCTCTACCTTCTTATAGCACTTCATCCCTCTTCCAGAGCAATAGAGAAAAAGCCAATGCAATTTCATGGTAACATGAAAATCCAAAAATGCTGCTTACAACTCAGTCTGTAACAATATGTTTGCATTGCTGGGATTTCAACGAACAGGTCCCAATCATATATAAAATTCCAATAACCACAGTAAATAGTTCCATGGCTGATATAAAGCAGATACAGCTGTTACTTGGTGAATTGCCACTCCTTGGTTCTTGTCTTTCTAAAAAAAGAATTTGCCAACAGACAAATTAAGCAGGAATACATTTGTAATGGAGCTAGAGATATTTTTAGAGGATGAAGCTTTTGTTAGTGCTCTTGTGTAACCAAAGGAAAGTGTTTTGATGCTTAAATTTCTGAAATATTGTGGAAAACCTAACTATAGTTTCAGGAATGTTTAGCCAGAAGAGGTGCATTATGATTTATCAGACCACTCAGCCTTGTGACTCTACCAAGATCTAGCTAAAGTTCCCTTGGTTACCTCAAGTCTAGCTCTGTCTAACTAGGAGAAACTGTTACAGAGATGCAGCTGCAGTTTCCTTTGGCTACTTCTAGAACTCCATGCCTACCCATCTCAGAAACACAAAGAAAAAAATGAGAAAGAAACGAGTGATATTGATTAAAAAATAATGGAAATCAACCACCTGTAATGACAAAAATTACACAGGAAAAGTATGAACAGAGTTTTGGGAATCAGGAGGCACCTAAACAGATCTAGGATTCATATAATTAGGTACTTGTATAGAGATGAGGCATGGGTGGAACTGAAAAGGGGACTTGAAGGAATCATTGGAAATGTCTCCAAATTCAAACACATCATAAAAATAGAATTTGTATATTGAACTTTCTCTAGAAGATCCAAGAAATATATATCTGAATACAAAATAGATTAAAATCTACATGTTTAAACCAAGAAATATATCTTGAAATCAATACAGAGAGACAGTCTCACACAAGAAGAAAAAGTTGAACAACATCAGATTTTTTTTTTTAAATAAAACATGGATGACAGAAGAAGGTCCTGCAGCGTTTTTCAAGTGCTTCAAAGGAAAGAATAAACAACCAAGAATGCTTTAGAGGAAAGAAATGCTCCCAGGAGTAAAGAGAAGCTCAAGACATTCTCAGATGAAGAGAAACCCAAGGAACTTGCCATCAAGGACACTGTTTAAGAATACTTTAACATTTTTCTAAAAGAAAGAGAATGACAGCGTAAGGAAACTTGAAACAAGAAAAATGAAAAAAGAACAGAAAAGGTCAAACTGCATATAAATATATTACAGGCTGCTGATTGAGCTTTCTAAGTAATGTGTAGCACTTGAAGCAAAAATTAAAATATTTTCTATTGTTTTTGAATGCATGTAGAAAAATATTTAAGAAAGGTACACTATGAATGGAACACATAAAGGCAAATAGAGAAGGTGATACTTCCTTTCTTTGATTGAATGATAAAATACAAACTCTAGAATTTTATGATCTATAATTAAATAATTCAATATTGAGAGAATTTCTAAAAAGGTAATTGATGAGATACTTTTGAAAATAGTATAGAATCCATAGGCAAAGAATGTTTATATAACATGGGAAGGCAAATGAAAGGGATCAGAAAAAAATCAAATGACAGAAAAAACACCTTAGTAGGTCACTAATTATATTAAATATAAATGGTCTAAGTATAGTAACGTGTATGACAGATTATGTTTTTTAAGACATTATTTTTAATGCCTCCCAGAAACTCCTTTGCACCGAATTTGGTTTCCTATCATTTTTTTTCTTTGGGAATTTGGACTCGACAAAAATCTTGCCATATTTGTCTTCAAGTAACACAAATGGACCATTTCTTCTTACTTTTTGAAAACTTATTTTATTGAACTTTTAAAGTTTCATACTGTATTTTTCGATCTAGACTCCCTCCCCAATCCATGCCTTCCCCTCCCTGACCAAACACTATGCACTCTGCCATACATGCTGAGTCCTATTCGTTCAGGTGTTTGTACCCACATGTCCTTGTGTAAATGCCTCCACTGAAGTCTAGTCAGCCCATCCAGTGATTGGATGTAAGTCGTGCTCTCCCTCACTCAACAGCAACCAGTCTAAAAAAGTTCTCTACCTAGTGCTGACCCGCCATGTATTACTTGCCTCCCCTTTGGGCCCTTGTTTAACTGAGCTGACAGGGGTCTTGCATTAGACACCACTCCTGCCACAGGCACACATAAGCAAGTCTCCATTGGCCTGGAACCCTCCATACTATTGACATGCCAAGCAATGCCTGGTAATGCAATAATGGCTCAACTAACATACCGTACAATTGACAAATTTCTAATTGGTACAGCTGGCTCCTAGGAGTGGAACACACATCTGGTGCTGTAGACGAGGACAATCCCCTTTGTCAGGGAAGGCTATAAGGCCTCAGCAGGGAAGCCGTTGCAAGTATACTGTTTAGTGAATATGGCACATCTACTGGGATATCTTCTAGGCTTTTGTATTTACATTCATGTTTGTTTAGATGTGTCTACTTCCTTCCATTTGCCTTTATAGTAGGGGAGACACCGCTTAGATAGATCAGGGGCCACGTCTTGAAGACAAATGATGGGGAGGCTCAAGAGGTCAATATTTCACCATGATCCAAGATAGGTTGCCCTGCATCTATCACCTCCTCCAAGGCTCAGGGACCCTTGCGGAATAGGTGGCAGAAAGTTTGTAAGAAATGGAATAAGGGGTGGAGTGTCATCTGGACATTCCAATGAAAAGCTGGAGTTGATCCAGGGTGAGCATGTGCTATGCTGATGTGGAGCACACTGGGAAAAATGGGTGGAGTCACCACCATATTGAGCATGGGTGAAGGGCGAGTGAAGAAGCCTAAAGGCAGGAATTCAAATATGGGAAAGGAAAAGACTGTAAGAATCTGTGTCATTTTAATATAAACTATGCAAAATCTAATTTTTTTAAAAAAAATCAAATGAGTGTTTCTTTTTTTGAGAGTGTCTCATTTATCCCAAGCTGGATTCCAGCTCACTGTGTACCTGAAGATAAATGAACTTCTGATACCCCTGCTCCACTTTCCAACTGCAGAAATTATAGATATGAGTCACCATATCATAATGCTGGGGATTTGACCCTTAATTTAATAGGTGCCAGGCATCTATTCAACACACTGAGCTACATACCAATCCCAAATTTCACGCATTTTTTTGATAAATTTTTACTGTTTCCTTGGTAATTTTGCATAATTTATTTTCATCATCCACAGAACCCCTCTCCCATCTCATCTCAGATTTGGCCCTTCTTTATTGCTCCCTGTATTTCCTGTCCTCTATTATTTTAAAGGCCTATTGGGTCTTAACTTGTGTTTAACAAATACTCTTGGGGGTGGTCCAATCCTTGGAGCCTCCTCAACCTACTTGGCATCATGCCCATGGGTTTGGCATGGGAAAACTGAGTTTTCCACTCCTAGAAGATAGCAATTGACAACAATTCATCAGCTAGGACTGGGGTTTCTTGCCTACCTCCATCTTCCATGCTAGTTCTTGCTTTGTTCTGTTTTGCATCTTGGCATATGCAAATCTTATATGTGCTCTCACAAGTGCTGTGGGTTCATATGTGCAATTTCCTGTTTTGTCTGGAAAATGAAATTTCCTTGTATCCACCACCTCATGATTTTATACTCTGCCTCCTCTCCACAATAATGTCTGAGTCTTGAGGATGGACAATACTCCTCCTATTTAAAGATGAGCACTCCATAGTCTCTTATTTTCTGAATGCTGACCAGTTGTGAGTCTCTGAGTTAATTGTCATCTGCTGCAAGAAGTATCTCTGGTGATAACTGAGAGATATGTTAATCTATGGGCATAAGAGTAAGTCATTAGGACTTGGTTTAATACTGTGCCTATTTAGCAGACTTATTAATAAGATCACCCTTTATTAAGCCATGTGACCTCTCAAGTCACAGATTCTTGGCCCTAACAGCAGCTCTAGATAGAGGCTATATCAAGTGAAGTCAGCCTCAAATCCAATGAGAATATGGATGCTTATTTCACCAGTGGGCATATTTTGTCATGTCAGTTGTTATGGCTCACAGAATTTACAGTTAAGTAAGACTGATGATTATTTTTTCTTCTGGTAGCATGCATAGCATCTTCAAGTACTGTGAAAGCTAGGCAGTAGAGATGAAGCTATGAGATCAGTACAAATAATTTATTATAAAAATGTATAAATAATATGCATAAAATGAAAATTCTATATTACATAAATATTAGTAAAAACAAGAAGAGTGACCATATTAATATTGGATAACAACATGCTAAAATAAAACAATTCTGGACACAGATTACAGAGATTAGGACAATATGTAATGATGAAGGGATCTGAATCTCATAAAATATGTTAGAAATAGGCATCAAACACCAGAGCTGCACAATATATAAGCCAAAACAGAACTGAATGGATAAATATTCAAATCCATATTTTGATTGAAGGATTTAACCTTCAACAGTTCATAGAAAACTAGACAAAAAATAGTAAAGAATTGCTAAATCAATCTCTAAGAACTAATTAGCATTTATGGGAAAAATCCAATAACGGTAGAGTAAATTCTCTTCAGACATCCCTGGAATATATACCAAGACTAATTATTTTACTGATTGTAAGTCAAATCTTGATAATCTAAAAACAAACAAACAAAAAAAACAAAAAACAAACAAACAAAAAACGCTAAATCACATATGTTCAGTAACCACAAAGAAATTAACTTGATCTCAATAATGGAAAAGTCTCCAACATTTAAATTCAAATACTTTTCCACAATTCATGAATCACACATCAAGTCTCAAAGGAAACTGAAAAATTACATTAAACTAAGTGAAAATGAAAACAGTGCATTTTTCAAATTGGACAGTCATGCATATAAATTCTAAGAGTACTAAATGCCCATGGTATACTGTATTAAATGCTTCTGTTAGTAAAGAAGGAAAGATGATTCAAATCATAATCTTCTACCACTTAAATCTAGAAAGGAGGAAAATATGAAGCAGAGAAAAGAAAATGATAAAGGCATCCAAACTCAGGAAAGTTGAGTGCATGACTCTAACAACTGTCTGTAAATTCCAAGTCCAAGAAATCTAATGCTTATTTATGGTCTAAGGTACTATACCCAGTAATTCACTTACATACATGTGGTCAAAATACCCATAATATATAACTTAAAAATAAATAAATATTTTTTTTAAAGTGTCATATTTTCTTACAGTTGAGATTCAATGAGTTGTTTAACAGATTGAAGTCTTTGATTGAGAAAATAGAAAGTGTTCTGGAGGTAGGTGACACACATTGTTATTTCACAACAATGTTAATTTGCTAAGTGGTATGTATTAGTCAGGGTCCTATAAAGAAACAGAACTAGCAGAACAAATATAGGGATTTATCAGATTAAGTTACAGGGTAGAGTCCAAGTAGTCCAACAATGGCTGCACCACAACCACACTGGAGAGGCTGAGAATCTCTACTCACTCAGTCCAAGAGGCTGGATGTCTCAGTAGTCCCAAACTGGCACCGAAGGTCTTAGGAATTCTAAAAGATCTGCTAGTATTCAATCTACAGCAGTGAGATGAACTCACCAGCAAGAGAGAAGGCAAGCAGCAAAAAGCAAGCATTCTCCTCTGCCATGGCCTTTTATACAGGCTGCCATGAGAAGGTAACACCCACATTTAGAATGTGTCTTCAAGCTTCAGATGACCCAATCAAGAAGATCTCTCTCATTTCAGTTAATCCCATATCCAGTTAAGTTGACACCCATGATTAGCCATCATATGCTATAAACAGCACATGTAAAATGGGGCAGAGAATGGTAAATTTTATGCTATATCTTTTACTACAACTAAAAATACAAAAGTTAAAAAAAATTGAAGGAAAGAAATACAGAAAATCAATGAAATAAAGAGCTTGTTTTATAAAAAATAGAATAACTGAAAAGCCTCTAGAAAAATATTCTCATATGCAGATCCTCAGTTCTACTTCTGTGACTCCATGTGGGAGTAAGTGTGGGTAAAGCTCAGGAAATTAGAAAAAAGCCCATAATATGATTGTTTTCCTAAGAACTGTGCTAGCAATCACACAAATTACATCATTTAATTGAAAGAAAAGCATATGTGACCAAATCCCACACCCATTTGTTATTATAAGATGTTAGAAAATTAAGAGGGAAGGAAAAGTTCCATGATGGAAGAGTAACATATAAACCCCTCTAGCTGACACTGTGCTTAATGCAAAAACACTGAATTTTTCTCTCCTGAGGTCAGGAACAAATGAAGAATAACTTTTTAAAAACTGTTGTATGTATTTAATAAGAATAAAAATACTCTTACATAATATTAATGACATTACTACAATTTCATAAATTCACACACTGTAGTACTTTAGCCTCCACCCCTGTTCCAATTTTATCTGATCACTTAATAATGTCCCTGATAGTATTTATTCTCATGATAACATACTGAATCCATAGTAAATTATTGCATTAATTATCTTGCCACTTTAGCTGTCCTTGATTTGGAACACTTTCAGAACTTTTTTTTAAATGTCTCTAAGACATATAAGAAAATAGTACCCATTCTCCCTCTCTCACTTTTTTAGTGAACTGATCATCAATTTGTACTTGTCTTAAGAATATTAGGAGAAAGGTATTACTAAGGGAGAAATATGCAAAAATGGGGGCTTTAAGGTGGGAAGGCAGAAGGAGGGCTACACAAAGAACTATGGGAATAAAGAGGGAAAATTTTTCTCCTGAAACACAGAAGAAAAAAAAAAAATCCTTAAGCACCAAAGGAACCCTATGGGGATGGAAGAAAGCCCTTCCAGAAGCCATATTGTTATTGGTTATGAAATGAAAATTCCACTGCCAGAGGTGTGTTGCACTCCTATGAGCTGTTGGCCACAGGGGCCCTAGAGATTTCCAAAACAATGAAGACCATTGGAAATAATGCTGGTTGTACACCAGAAGTGGAAGGTAAAACCCTATTGCTGACGACACCACTCGATGTGAACATGGGAGAGGGTTAAATCAAGCTTGGACTAAGCTGGAAACTCCCTGACAGTGGATGGGTGGCTTTCATAGTGTCAGAAGGCAACATGCAGATGACTGGGGAAAACTATCTCCTATAATTCTGCACAACGACGGACCCCTATTGCTGATGACACCACTCGATGTGAGCATGGGAGAGGGAGAAATCAAGGTTGGATTAAGCTGGAAACTCCCTGACAGTGGATGAGTGGCTTTCATATTGTCAGAAGGCAACATGCAGATGACTGGGGAAAAACTATCCCCTGTAATTCTGCTCAACGATGGACCCCATGTGCTGCACTATCAACATGCCAAACAAGATGTTCCTGCTGGTGCAATAGTAGCCCTTGTAGTGTATGTATAACCAGCAAATTTTCAAGTGGATATAATGACCTCTCCTAGAGGTGGAACACACATCTGGTACTGTAGAACAGGCAAATCCCCTGTGATGGGGAGGATATGGGTCCCAGTGTGGAAGCCACTGCAACTGTTTTGTTAGATGGATGTGATGCACCTTCTAAAGTATGGACCAAGGATTTGTTTTTACACCCATAGGTTAAGTTATTATAGCAGCCACTGTTTAGATGTTCTTGCTTTCTGCTGTTTGTGTTTTTAGAGTAGATGGACTACTTAAATGGGCCAGTAGCTCATGGAAAACAGATGATGCAGGGACCTGAATGTTGAGTGCCTTGCCACAATGGGAGTAAGATCAATCCACACCTCTCACCGCCTCCAAAGCTCACAGACATTTGCAGAAGAGGTTGGCAGAAAGAATGTAAGAGCCAGAGGAAGGGATGGAGTGTCAACAGGAAGCATCCTTCCACCACTATGCCAGCAAGCTACAGTCACACCTCCTCTTCCCACACTTTCAAGGAATCAGTGGGGGAGTCAGTTACCCCTCCTATCCAATCGACCTTAGCTGCATGTGGGGGAGAGGCTAAGAATATATAAGCCGAGAATATGCCATGAGGCACCTGACTTGCCATTTTGTTCAGCTGTCAGGAAGTCACAGGATTTGTATTTGAGACTGGGCTTTCCAGTGCAGCTATAATTGCGGGGATGGGTGCCTACTCTTCTGAAGAATGACTTTTATCATAACTATTACTCCATACAGAGCTGGTGGTTTCCATTAATGCAAGAAAGCAAGTAGAGGTAATGAAAGAATGCAAACCACAAAGAAATTTTCAATTCACAGATGATAAAAGTGTACCTCTAGAAGATTTCAAAAAACTTATAATCCAATATTTAGAATTAAATAATGAGTTTATCAAGGCCATGATAGAAAGCAAGCATATGAAAACCCTCAATTTATAAAATGGCATCAGTGAACAAGATGAGATTTGAAATTAAAACCATACTATTAATAATTAACTAAAAGAACAGAAAAATGCTTCCATATGAACATAACAAAACACATACAAATTTATTTGTTAAGACTGATGGAAGGCACCAGGAGAGGTACATAACATGGGTTGGAACATTCAACTTAAAAATTGTTAATTTTCTCTAAATTTTTGTAAGGCTTTAAGACAGTATTACCAAAATAAAACCAAGACATTTTCCATATATGTACAATGTTACAAAATTTGCATAGGTAAACTAAAGAGCTTAAATAGCGAGGAGACCTTTCAAAGAGTTGAAGAAAGTAAGAGTCATCAGTCTGATTGCAGTATTTATTATACAACTGGAATAATCAAGATGCTGTGATAGTGGTGGGAGAACAGGCACACAGATCAACATTTGTGACTAGGAAACTCAAATATCAGGATGCCGAACTGGTTTTAACAGTAGTACAAACTCAGCTCAATGGTAAAATGGTGGTCTTTTAAACAAATGCTGTGGGAATAACTATGTCTCCATCTGTAAAATAAATCACTACACAACACAGAATACATACCATGACAGCAAAATTTAAATTTTGTGAAAGTGAAATGTAGGCTTAAATGTCACATGAAGAATTTTGGCAAAATACATTGAGTCTTTAGTGTCAGTCTCGGTGGCTCACACCTTTAATTCCAACACTCAGGAAGGAGCAACAGGCAAATCTCTATGAGATAGTCTAGCATGGATCACATGACAAATTCCAGGCCAGCTGGGGCTACAGAGAGATCCTGTTACAACTAGTCAATGTGCAGAGAACAAGAGGCAGCAGAGTGTTTATACCTGAATAGGACAGCTATTTCAAACCTCTGCCTCCCAAGTCTCAAGTATCATTGTGGAAGAGGAGGTGAAAAGATGGTAAGAGTCAGACATAGTGGATGACCATAATGAAACAGTCTTCCAGACAGCTGATCATTAAAATCACAGAAAATGGTGACAACATGCACAAGGCAAGCTCAAACCAGACAAAATTCCAACACAGGCATGGGAAAGTATGTAAGAAATCCCAACCCAACCTAGGGAACTTTTGGCAGTTGATGGCTGCTGAGAGGGGTAAAGACAGTGTCTTACAGGGTTTGAACTCCTGGTGGGCCCAGTGGATGGATCCACACTCCAGGACACTGGACAACCCAAATATATAGGCCAAAACATTATATTGAATCTCGTGCTAGGTGAAAATGGCCCTCAAGATGGAACCTATAAACAAATTATAATAAATTCAACCTTCATCAAAACAAAGCATTGCCTTTTAAAAAATTCAGTGAAATGATGAAAATATGGGTTTTATAAAAATATTTGGAAGCTAACAAAAGGTTAGCATATTAAAAATATAAAGAACTTTCAAAACTAAAAAGGAAAAATAACCACACGATTTAGAGTTACCTCTTCATAGGGGGGAATGTTAGAGTAGCCAAAAGCCCCATAAAAACAAATCAGTCAATCAAAGAAGAAGAACGAGTACATGAAGTTATCAGTAAAAAGTGATGGGGAGATATGGGAGGAGTTGGAGGGGAGGGAGTGGGCACGGATTTGATCAAACACCTTATATGCATGTATGAAATTCTCAATAAATTATTTATTTAAAACAAAACCAAAAATAAAATCAAAACCAAAAAAAATGGTGTAAAGATATTGACATACACCTTATAAATTCAGAAGAGAGCAAAAAACTGCCAAAAGTTTGATTGATAGATGATAGATAGATATTATTCATATGCAGACAGCTAAATTTTAAAAATTGATTGCTGTACTACCAAATACCAAAGTAGATGGAGAGAAAGTAGAATGGGATGCTGGTCCTTGTAGAACAATTTTTCAGTTCTTAAAGAGCTAAACATGCAGTGCTCATATATTTAGCAATTACAGACCTAGAGAGAACATCCCATCTACGAATTCTCACAGAAGCTTCATATATAATAGTACACACTAGAAGCAACCCAGAAAACCTATGAGCCAGGACTGCTAGTCAACAACAAAAAGGCAAAGTGTGGATATACAGAGAAACTTGAATGAACCTGCATATCTCTGTAGAACTGTTTTGAAGTAAAGTGCCAATCCACAAAGGCAAAACAGTTAACACTTCTAACTAACCAATACAGTAACAAAAAAAAAATTGAAAAATGAAGAGCAGACAAGTGAATGCTCTGCTTTGAAATGCAGGAGGGCAGGCAAGGGCCTGCGACTTTAAAACATAGCTTAAAGGATTCTTGTAATGAAAATACTTTATTTCTTGAATCTATGTCAATATCTGTTTTTATGTTGTGCTAGAGTTCTGTAAGGTGTTAACACTGCGAAGACTTGGTGATGGTACTGGAGATCTCGCTGTGATACTTCATACAGCTTCTGTGACTCCACAATATGCCAAAATGAACCAGTTAACATAAGGAAAGTAACTGAGGGAAGATGGATGGCTCAGTGGTTAAGAATGCTTGCTGAGAAAAATCACGAGGACCAAGGATAGGATCCTAGCACCCACTTAAATAAGCAGTCATCCTGTGAATGTGTAACTCCAGGACCAAATTATTTGTTTGCCCCTTTTGGCATCCCTGTGCACACAGGCCTGTGCACATACCCATAGACACACGTGTGTGCATATACTCACAGAGACACAAACACACAAGAATAAAATAAAAGTCTTTATTAGAAATTTAATGACAAGGAATCTGTCAGAGAAGGAGAGTCTAGAGAGATGTAATAATGGAATTAATGCCAAATTAGAAGCATTTGAAGGACATGAAGGAATCAGAAATAATTCTTTGTCATATGAGTCTGACTCCAGATTAAATTTGGGAGACATTCATATGGCCTCTTTTTGGAAATAATACTGTGCAGTTTTAGTCAGCAAAAAGCAGACAACAACAACAACAACCAAAGCCCCAAAACAAAAAAAGTTGATGTATAAAATACATTCATGAAAATTAGACAAAAGTTTACAAAAGCATTCTGACACTTTCTAGTAGCTTTCAAATTGATTACTGTAAAAATGATTGGATATTCATAAAACCTGCTGTGTTGAAATTAAAAACAATTAAATGTTTAGTTTTCTGTTCATTATGCTAATTTACACAATGAGCGTAACCCTTTAATACAATTTTATATCATTTTTGAACCATGAGGTGGAGTGATGGAGTATGAATCCATTATCTAATTTTCTTAGAGTTGTGACAGTTAAATTAATGGAGCATAAAAAGAATGTTCAAAATTATTTACCCAAAATCATGGAAAACAAAGATTGTGACTGATGACTTTGTAAAATGTGCTTTTAAATGCATTTTATAGCCTTAGAAGTCCAAATAAAAATGATGACATTGACTCTGTATGTGGAGACAGAAGCATCCATCCACCCTTAATGAGCTGAGCTGGCAATCCCAAATTAGTCTTCCTAAGCTACACAGCTCCCAGCTTTGCAGCGAAGCTGTCCAATGAAGTATCTTTGGTCAAGTTGCAGAGACTCAGCCATCAGAACTGTGCTGACAATTTGAATGCAGAATGGAATTCGGTGTTACCAGCCCGTTGCTCTACAGAATTTGCAATGCCTGCAGAGCACAATGCGTTTTTTTAGGTAAAGTCAGCATTCGCAGCACTAAACTGCACTTGGAAACAAATAGGAGAATGGTACTTATGAGAACATAACTATGTTTTAATGCATAACTTTCTGCTCATAAGCACAGGTCAAATCTGAACATCTAACCCAGAGGGGAAATATTAGGAGAAAACATGGTGAAACTCAAATCTCTGAGTTATTTGACAATGAGTTTTAAATTTATACCTATTTTATGTAGGAAAGAGAAACCTAGGGATTATATTATATAAATGCATGAACATAAGTCCCTAATAGGTGAGGGAAATAATCTGCCCATATTTTTATGTCTAATGATATTTATAATGAATATAAAATAGAGTCTAAGAAGATAATAGTATAATATTATCATTTTAATGAAACACTGAGGTAGGTATAAACAAATGAACTGAATGGTAATTTGCTGTGGGGAACAAATGCTACATATTATGAGGAAGTGATTGTGCATGCTTCTCCTAATATATGTTACATCAAATTATGGTTTCTGGGCTAGCAGCCACAATGTACCTAGAGCACAGTACAAATGAAAATTCTCAGACCCAACGTGAGACCTAGTAAATTTGAATTCAATTATTCAGAATATTTCCAGGTGATTTGTTTGTTTATTAAGTTTTATTTTGCCTTGCTTTTTGCAGTTCTGGGAATTAAACCCAGGATCTCAGCCTGCCAGGGAAGTGCTTACTACTGGGCAACCTCCTTACCCCATTTGTACATTAAGTTTTGAAACACATTTCTTGCTTGTGAATTTCTGACACAGCACTAGGAGTAATGCCATTACTGAAGGATATTTTCATGAGTAACAATATAGAAAAATGCATGAAATTGCATTCTTTCATTGAAAAGGATTGAATGGAAATTATCAATGGGGAACAAAATACAGATAAGCTAAGTTATTTTCTGGTCTTGGTAGAGGACAGGCATAGATTGTGTTATGGTGCTGTTGATTTTGGGGTCTGAATCTCTGGGATGCTGAAGGTCTTGCTTTTCTTTTGAAAACTGTTAGACTATAATGGGAGTACTAAGCAAGAAATTGGAAATCAAGGAGAGTGTGGACAGGGTAAGCTCCTTTCTTTGTGTTCCTTCTTGTCAGCCCCAGAAATATGCTTCATTTTAGCAGCAACTGCTGTTTCCATATACTAGGGGTTTGCCTTTATATTTCTATCAACTTTATACATCTTGAACCCTTGTTCTTTATTCCCACATTCTTGGGGATGTTGGCTCCTTCTTTGGGCTTTCTCAGATTAACGTAATGTTATCTTTTGCTTTTCGGCCTTTCTTGTTTTACTTTCTTCCCTCCCTCCCTTCTTCCTTATGTCCCTCCCTCCCTCCTTCTCTCTCTCCCTCCCTCCTTCCTTCCATCCTTCCTTCCCTCCTTCCTTTTTCATCATATATGTGTACCCCTGTGCAGGTGCATGCACCAGTGTATATGTCAAGATGTTGCAAGATGATGTAAGGTATCCTGCTTTGTTACTTTTTGCCTTACTTTCTTGAGTAAAGTTCTCTAACTGACACTGGTGTCAGGCTGGCAACCAAGAAGTCCCACTTATCCTTCTGATTCTCTGACTCATGTGTGAGGATGGCATTTCCTTGCATGGACTTTGGAGATTTAAATTCAGGTCTTCAAAGTTGCTTCCAAACTCCAATTGTTCCTTTAAAAATTTCAATGAACACAAGAGATTACTTAGATTATATCAGGAGATGGGATTGTAAAATTGTGCAGTGATTGTTCTAAGCCTGAAGACCAGAGTTCAGTCTCCAGAACCCACAAGATAGATGTAAAAAACCAAGTCCCACAAGTTGTCCACTGATCTCAATACACATATCATAGCACTCCTGTGCCCCCCCACATACATATCTTTAACATATATACATATATATAAATACTAATAAATACTATGTCAGAGGAAATAATATTTGTTTTATTTTCTTTTTTAATATTTATTATTTTTATGTTATGTTTTTGAGTATATTGCATGCATGTATGTAAGTACAACTGTGTTGTGCAATGCCCATGGAGGTCAGAAGAGTGTATCAGAACCCCTGGAACTGGAATTACATATGGTTGTTAGAAAACCATGTGGGTGCAGGAAATTGAACCTCAATCCTCTGCAAAAGCAGCCAGTGCTCTTAACCATAGAACCCTCTCTCCAGCCCTGATTTTATTTTCTTGAATGAATTTGGTGTAACATAAAGTTCAACAAGTTGAAATAGATAATTGTGGTGCCACGTGTCAAATAGATTCTTAGAATAGTACCCTCAAGTTTCATGATTTTATACTTTTGTGGAATTTATACTTGTTCACAGAACTGCAATTTTCCCTGTGGCATCCCATAATTTAATGTGTCTTAATACACTCAGCTATGTATTTTTTTGATATAATAGTGATAAGAATAAAAATAATATTAACTTATATTAACCATTAACATTATTTTAGACACTCTAAATGGATTTTTACATTTAATCCTTGTTACAATCTTGTAAAGTAAACACTACTAGATTTCTAATTTGATGAGCAGGGGATTTAATCTCTTACACGTTAAGTATTTCATACAAAGCTACCTTAAAATTGACATGTAATTGTGATCAACTCAGGTAATGTGTGTATAAAGTAATAAAAATTAAGACTCTTCATTCTGTGTTCTCTTGTTACATTCATTCATTCTTCATTCATTTGTTCAGTTTTATTTATATTCTTTGTTTGTGATATAGTCTCATTGTGTAGCCCAGACTGGCCTTGAGGTTACAATCCTCTTGTTTCCAGATTGATGAAATTCTACTTGTGTGCCATCATGCTTGTCAATTGTTCTTTCAATAAGTCGCCCAACTAATATTCAAGCAGTGCAGATGGTGCCCCAGACAGAAACACAAAGATAAGTCTCTTTCCTCAATACTTTAGTTCCTATTGGAGGTACTTTAAAGAAAGAAATGTAAAATGAGTAGATGTTCGTATGTAGCAATTATTCATAATATGAATATACTCTGAACTAAGTGCTTTTTCTTAACCTCTAACCAAAATTTTTATGCTTTATAATGTAAATAAGCTCACTGAGCAATGTGATCTTGTGTTCTAAGCATATTACATTAATCCCTTTGGATCCCACTTTGCCCTCCACCTAAGAGTGGATGAATGTGGATGTGCTTGATTAATATAATAAAGACACGAAGGCAGCATATTATCATTGTAAACAATGAAAATAATTGAGAAGTCTGTTTGATAGTATGTGAGCTATTTTAGACCTAGACATCAAAGGGCAAGAGTGGATCCTAGCTTCTACTGCAGATTCAAGGGGCTGGAGAGCTGGCTCAACAGTTAAGAGTACTGGATGCTCTTGTGGAGGATGTAGATTTGATTCCCAGAACACAAATGGTGGGTAACAACTCTCTGTAACTACAGTAACAGGGGAATCCAGTGCCTTCTTCTGATCTCTGTGTGCCTTGCATGACATAGGTACACTTACACACATGCAGGCAATACACTCATACACATAAAATAAAAGTAAAAGCTCTCTTGTCCTCCTCTCCTGCCCTCAGGCCTCTCTTGGGGTAAGTCTATCATGCAGCCTGCCGTACCTTGACTCCCCCAGCCGCTTCACCCTTCCATCTCCCCCACTGTTCTCTACTCCTAGATTGGGCCCTACGCCATTCCTAGTCTTGGGTCCCAAGACACCTGGGGAACCAATACTGCTTCCTGATCCTTTTCACCCAGAACAACTTAGTGCCTTCCTTGGGCCCCAGGAGCACTGCTACTGGACCTGGCCCCGCCCTCACCTCCCTCTACTTCCCTGGTCCTGCAACACCCGCCAGCCTCTTTCTGGGGCTCCGAGGCTTACCTTTCCTCTCCCTGATCCTTTGTATCCAGTACAACCCAGCTACTCAATCCACTCCCTGGGAAATCTTGGGGCTTCTTCCCACCCCATCTGCCTTTGCATCCCTGCATGGCACGGCCACAGCCAGGATCTCAGGTCAGTCCAACACCCAAGTTCCTGAGGCCAAAAATCATCCTTAGAAGATTCCAGACTTAAGGAGAAAGTCTGAAAACTTCTGACC
>NW_008351640.1:4463119-4463523 GCF_000622305.1 Nannospalax galili | reverse complement strand
TACTAAATCTGAAAACATAAAAGAAATGGTTGGATATCTAAAATCATAAGGATCACCAAAGGTAATCCAAGAAGAAATCAACAGGTAAAATAGACCCATAACATACATATCACAAAAAGAAATTGAAACAGTAATACAAAATCTCCAGACTAAAAATAGCCCAGGACCAGATTTGTTTACAGCAAAATTCAACAAGACATTTAAAGAAGATCTACATCCACTACTACTCAATTTATTCAGAAAGATAGAAATGGAGGGGGGACTTCCAAATTCCTTCTATGAAGCCAGCATCACTCTCATACCAAAGCCTGGTAAAGATACAACCAAAAAAGGAAACTATAGACCCATATCCTTAATGAACATAGATGCACAAATTCTCAACAAAATACTTACAAACCGCATGC
>NW_008351640.1:4461968-4462349 GCF_000622305.1 Nannospalax galili | reverse complement strand
AATATTGTGAAAATGACCATCCTACCAAGAGTCATATATAGATTCAATGCAATGTCAATCAAAATCCCCATGACATTTTTCACAGAATTGGAAAAATCTATCCTAAGATTCATATGGAAGCACAAGAGACCCCGGATAGCCAAAACAACCCTGAGAACTAAGAGTAATGCTGGGTGGATTACTATACCATATTTTAAGCACTACTATAGAGCTATAGTCATAAAAACAATATGGTACTGGCATAAAAATAGACCCATAGGCCAATGGAACAAAACTGAAGACCCAAATATAAGTAATTGCAATTTTAGCCACCTGATATTTGACAAAGGGGCCAAGAACATTAACTGGAGGAAAGACAGCATGTTTAGCAAATGGTGCTGG
>NW_008351640.1:4460272-4461276 GCF_000622305.1 Nannospalax galili | reverse complement strand
ACACTTACACACATGCAGGCAATACACTCATACACATAAAATAAAAGTAAAAGCTCTCTTGTCCTCCTCTCCTGCCCTCAGGCCTCTCTTGGGGTAAGTCTATCATGCAGCCTGCCGTACCTTGACTCCCCCAGCCGCTTCACCCTTCCATCTCCCCCACTGTTCTCTACTCCTAGATTGGGCCCTACGCCATTCCTAGTCTTGGGTCCCCAACACCTGGGGACCCAATACTGCTTCCTGATCTTTTTCACCCACACCAACTTAGTGCCATCCTTAGGGCCAAGGAGCACTGCTTCTGGACCTGGCCCCACCCTCACCTCCCTCTACTTCCCTGGTCCTGCAGCACCCACCAGCCTCTTTCTGGGATGCTGGGACTGACCTTTCCTCTTCCTGTTCCTTTGCATCCAGACTAACCGAGCTCCTCAGTGCAGTCCCCAGGAGGCCTTGGGGCCTCTTTCTGCCCCATCTGCCTTTGCATCTCTCAGTGGCATGACCACCAGCTGCCCTAGACCAGCATCTTTCCTGGGCCCGGCTCCCAGGCCAGTCCAACCCCCCAAATCCTGAGGCCAAAATCATTCCTAGAGGGACCCAGACCTTAGGAGAAAGCATGAAAACATCTGACCCTCACCTGAACTGGGCCTCTGTGAAAACTCCTGAGCACAAAAGCAATCTGGCCACTCCAATATAAAAATCAAAAAAGAGAACCGGAAGCTTAGATGAACCAGCTTTTCATGCCCAAAAAGTAAACCACAAAGACACATAAAGTTCACAAAAAGACGCAGACCTAAACTTGAAGGCCTGAGTCTCACACAAGAATCAGAAACTACAAAGGAAATTCACAAGTCAAAATCACAGAGAAAAAATAATAACATGAAAAACCAAAATAAGATATCCCCACCAAATGCCAATAGTCCTCTAGAGGAGTACAAAGAAAACCCCCTAGAGATAGTGCAGGACTTGGAACTCAAAAGAACAATTATAAACAAGATAAAAGAATTCAGTGG
>NW_008351640.1:4455689-4456133 GCF_000622305.1 Nannospalax galili | reverse complement strand
AAGAGTAAAAATAAATCAGTTTATCTGGTCCAATTGTATGTCCTTAAACACCCAAAAGGGAAGTATAACCAAAGATTAAAGGGGCCAACATAATATCATAAGAGCATACATATACATAACTAAAAGTTACTCGACAAACAACAAAGCCAGACAGGCGATACCTTCAGTCGAGTTGTTGGCTAGGATAGATAAGGGCTCTTCCAGACAGTAACCCAACATACTACTGGAAAAATGAACAGCAGACCCCAGTTCTATCCAAAGGAATACTGACAATGGATTGCTTTAGATGAGGACCAGCTGATCGTCTTGGAACACGGACCTCTGGCTGACTAGATTTACCAGAAGGGCAGACAGGGGGAATGGATGAGGGTGCTGACAACACAGTGGACAGTGACAGGGATGGCAGAGTATGGAGCCTCTAGTGGGAGAGGAAGGCTGTCTATC
>NW_008351640.1:4431781-4455653 GCF_000622305.1 Nannospalax galili | reverse complement strand
AGAAGGTGGGTGACTGTGACCAGTGATAGTCATGTATATAGAGATTAGAAATGCATGTGAAAATGTCTCAATGTCAAGAGCCCTGAAATGAATTTTTCTGTATGAGACTGTGTGTTTTGACAACGCAGTGGAGATCTTTTTTAAACGTTGGAACCTCATTTAATTTTATGTCTTATAGAGTTTATAATGAGTAAGAGATTGTAGAAGTGTAATAATTCATCTGTAAATCTAAAATTGTACAGCCAATTTTGAAAGAGATGTACCCTAGCTCAGAAAAATGTTATTGAATAGGTTAATGCTGTTGTAATGAAACACTTCTTCTAATTTAAATAAAATATTTTATTGAAAAAAAATATGTTTCCCATAGACTGGTGTGGCTGCACATGCCTTTAATCCTAGCATTCAAGAGGCAGAACCAGGTACATCTCTGTGAGATACAGGCTACCCTGGCCTACATTGCCTGTTCCAGGCCTGCTGGAGCTACAGGGAGACCCTTTTTCAAACAGCTCCACCACCAACAGCAACAAAACACAAAAAAGCCTTATCCGAGTCCTAATTGTGCGATGCCACGTACATATGCATAAATTATTAAAAATAATGTCAATAAAATGGAGTAAAGGCTGTCTTCAGAGCACAGCTGTAAGAAGCATCAAAAGGAACAAGTAGGTCTTAGAGCTCTGATCTATTCTTGGCCTTAAATGTATTCATGTACAACTGTAATGTGGCTTAGGAACACAACATTCTTACATGCATTTCACTGAGTGTTCAAATGGAGCAGAGATTTGTGACCCATACTTCATGAGAACACCCAGAAAAATGTGAGGGAATATATTTGCATAAGGACGAAGAACAAGGGCAGAAACACTGTCCTGAAACTCCAAGGGATCTAACACATGTTTGGGGATTATGAGTTAAAGGACACCAATATGGGTAAAACTTTTCTTACATAGAAGTACATATAATTTTGGTGTAAATATAATATAAATATATATTAATAAAAAATGATCATATTCTAGGCATTATTATAATTTTCTTTTATACTCTAATAATGTTACAAGAGTAAATAGTAGTGTTTTCTCAATTGTATGGATAAAGAATGTGAAGAAAAATTAGATTATGAAATACACGCAGAGGGCATATAACAAAAAAACACAGTACCTGGGGCTGGAGAGATAGCTCAGCAGTTAAGAGTACTGATTGCTCTTGCAGAGGACCCAGGTTCTATTCCCAGCACCCACATGGCGGCTATGAACCATCTTTAACTCCAATTCCAGGAGAATCCAAAGCCCTCTTATGACCTTTGAGGCATTGCATGACACAGGTGCACTCACATACATGTAGGCAACACATTCATACACATAATAAAATAAAATAAAATAAAATAAAATAAAATAAAATGAAATGAAATGAAATGAAATGAAATAAAATAAAATAAAATAAAATAATAAGATAAAATAAAATAAAATAAAATAAAAAACATGGAACCAGGCAGTTACTTCCCTTTTTGTTGATGATTAGGATAGTCTAAGAGGCTCCCAAAATTGCCACAGTCCATGTTTGCCTTCTAGCATGTGAAGGTAAGACCCTATTTGTGTAGAAAGGACACACTTCAGAAATAAGACTTGGAGCATTTGAGCTGGAACTGACCCGGAAGTCTCCTCCTCGAAGACTAGCTCCCAGAATATCGGAAGATAGTATGCAAACTGCCAATAGGAGAAAACCAGTTTTTCCATCCAGTTGTAAAGTCTATGAATCTGGACAACAATGACCAGTAAATCCAGCAAATAATCTCTACTGGTACAATGGCACTTTTATCTTGGTAGTAATCAACAGTTGTCTATTTGAACCTAAGGCCCTCTCAATGGGCGATTGGGGAAAATGAGGTGTTGAGACTGAGGAGGGAGGAAGGAGGTCATGTGAGACGAAAAAAAAGAGTAGGGATGAATGAATCTCGGGGGCCTAGGGAGCCCAGAGGGAAATGTCATACTTTACACTGAAGGCTCATGGAACACAGTGCAAGGAGGTGTAGAGAGAAAATTAATGCGTACCTAGTTTCTCACCAGTGAAGCTTCCTCATACAACAGACGGATATGCCAGGAGGCCACAATTGGCCAAGTTTTAAAGAATAAGAGACTCCCTGGATAGGACTCCTATTTTGAACCTCACTGACCCATGGCCCAGGGACCATTGCAGAAGAGGGGGCAGAAAGATTGTAAGAGCCAGGGCTGGTCCATAAACACAGGGAAGCAGAGGCTTTCAGGCCACTGGAAGCTTGCACATGTGAACTTGTGGCTGGCAGTGGTAGCATTGAGCAGAGGACCCATGCCAACTCAATCAGACAAGAGCCCAGAGGGGAAGAAAGAATGGGTGGCAGGCCAGCTCTAGACTGAGAACATTTGGAGACTGAGTGCTACTGGGTGAGGGAGAGTATGCCTTTCATATGATCTCTAGATGGGTTGACTAGGCTCCAGCGAATGAATTTTCACTGAAGACATCTGGGTACAAATGATTGACTGGGCAGGACTTAACATGTGTGGTGGAATATATGAGGTCCTGTGCAGGGATAGTGAGGCATAGATGGGGAGGGAGACAATTTATTTAAGAACTGTTAAAAAGCTCAATTTTTTTAGCTAATAAATATTTCATCAAGATTTTGTGCATTTAATGCATTAAATATAAACCATATTCAATGCCCCCTGGATCCACAGCCCCCATAGGCCCCTACCACTAGATTTCATGCATTCTGAAATATGCGTTAAGGCCTATCTGTTTAAGCTTTTATACCCAGATGTCTCTTAGTGCAAATTCTTTTAAAGTTAAAAAAGCATTAGGGGTTGTGCCCCACACCTTTAGTCCCAGCCCTTGGGAGGCAGCAGATATCTATGAGATCAGGCCCAGACTGGTCTTCATAGTGAGTTCCAGACCAGCTGTGGCTAAAGGGAGACCCAGTTTCAAAAAGTCTAAAAAGGAAATGTATAGACACTGGAGATGAGGAGGTGGCTCAATGCATAAAAGCATGAAGCTTAAGGGCCTGAGTCTGGATCCTCAGCACCCACGTGCTGACCTAGGTGTGGTCATGTGTACTTGTATCGCCAGTACTAGAGAGATTGAAACAGGAAAATCACAAGGGCTCCCTGGCCAGCTGCTCTAGCCAGAAAACAGTGAGCTACAGGTTAGTGAGAGACTTGACCTGAGCATTGTAAGGTGGGAGTGATGGAGTAGGACTTCAGATTCCTCACTCCGATCTCTGGCCTTACAAATGAGCTTATGCATACACATGATCTAACAGATCTGCACAGATATGCAAATACCACACACAGCCACATACATATACCACACATGCACATACACATAGTCACACAGCTAGTAAGGGATAAAATGCCATCAATTACTTTATTTTCTGGAACAGTAGACCAATGGTGCAAAAGGACAGGGATTCTACATGTATTGTACAGTCTGGGAGCAGTAGGTCTGGGAGCTGCAGAGTCACTGGCAGCTCTATGTATGTTTTTGGAATATATATATATATATATATATATATATATATACACATATACATACATATACATATATACACATATATGAGAATGTGTGTGTGTGTGTGTGTGTGTGTGTGTTTGTAAATGTACCCCATACCTACCAGAAGTACTGCAATCCCACACTTTAGGTCTTGTACAGAGATGCTTTCTTCAACTTTGCAGCTGTTTTCCAGCCTTGTTAGTTGGTTAGTCACTGACTCTTATAAGAAGCAGCAATCTGCTTTAGCCCTCTTATGAAAAAAAGTGAATGGTGTGGGTATATTGGGACTCTGTGAAAAGTAAACGCCATTGCGTATCTAGCTGTTTTGTTTTCATGTCTGCTTCTTTCTGGTGTTCCCACCACTGTGCTTTTGGTACAACTTGGATCATGATTTCTACACATGAAGCCAAAGATATATGCAAAGCTAATTTTACCACCTCAGTTTGACAGTCTTTTTCCTGGCAGCCAAGCTCATGTATTACTTATATGACCTCTGAGCAACAAGACTGCAGCTTTTAACTTCTAGGTGGATCTGAAAGCTCTAGGAAACCTTGGCAGTCTCGTTAGAGGCATAGGTCCCAATGTACTGATGTTGCTCTTGAAGATTGACCAAGGAAATAAGCAAACTTAAAACCTTAATTAGAAAACAAACTTTTTGTCTTCTAATTTGACCAAGCCTATGACTTAGTTCTACTTAGCATTCCAAGCTTTACAAAGCCAACAGTGGTGAGCATCTGTTTACAGAAGGCAAACACAGTAATGGATAAAAACAGTGCATCCCAAACTGACATCGCTGCTCACGGGAGATTTGACTTCTTCCCATAACAGGATGCAACAACACTTCTGTAAAGATGCATACCATCTCACTTCCATAGAAGTGACCAGCACAGAATGAGCAAACTATAGTTTGTGTTCTCCAAACTCCGAGAGTAATCACAATATTTTAAGTGCTCATAACCTGCTAATTGAGATAATGAGTGAATGTAACTTCCTGGGTTGATTCATTTAATTTATGTTAATGAATTATATTAGGATTTCAGCAGCATTGTCTTATCTTGATTTCTATGACATTATTAGAAAATTGTCTTTGATATACAGTTACTCAAATGTTAATTAAAGGAAAACTTTTGCTCAGAATTACATGTCTTAGTGAACACATGCAGATCTCATTACTATTATTTCCCAGTTACAAGTAAACAATGAAATTAACAATCCCTGTAGTAAGAGTCTCCAGA
Source organism: Nannospalax galili (assembly GCF_000622305.1). Lineage (NCBI taxonomy): Eukaryota > Metazoa > Chordata > Mammalia > Rodentia > Spalacidae > Nannospalax > Nannospalax galili. Next base: position 4,450,899 of record NW_008351640.1, on the reverse strand, counting down.
CTGATGTGCTATCGTGGATGGCATAGTTTTCCAATGATTTCCTATTTCAGAATGTTGTGAAGAATAACATGTTTATGACATGCGAAGTAAGTTAAAGAGAGTTCTTGTAAGAACTGACTTTTTATGCTGCCTGGCTGACTTAGAGACACGGTTAAATAATATACCATGTACTCAACATTGAACCAGTATGTTAGTTGTATACAGCAGAGAGTTTTGATTAAGTTATTGATAATTCAAATTATTTTTCACTCATTTAAGAAAATTGGGGACTATATAGCTACCTTTAAACTTCAGAAATCAGATACATACTTTCCTAGATATATTGAGTTATAATAATCTAATGCAGTAAAGGATTCAAAATACTAGAGAAAGGTAAAGTTCTGGATGGTCTCTGACATCCAGAAAACTAGTTTCGTAAGTTATAGATGCTCAAAAAATACCAATTGTCATTTGTTTTTGCTTTTGTGTGGTTTTTTTTTTTTTTTTTTTTTGGACATGGTCTGCCTAGTTCTAGCCTGTCTAGAAGTTACTTTGTGGACCAGGCTGGCCTTGATCTTACAGAGTTCTACCTGTCTCTGCCTCCCAAGAGCTTGGATTACAGGCATATACCACCATGGCCCAGCAAATCTCAGTTACCTTAAAGTACATCATCTGCCATCACGATTTCCTGTCTTATTCTTTGTTCCTTCAGTTGGAAATTCCCTTCAAATATTGACCTGCAGATGCTGTCAGATGCTGGCCTCTTACTTACTGCTGAGTGCTTTCCTCCCTACTTGCCATTCTCAGGTGGCCCATTTAAACATATTTATATTTGTGTGTGTGTGTGTGTGTGTGTGTGTGTGTGTGTGTGTGTGTGTGTATGTGTGTGCCTGCATGGCTGTTAGTGAGCCACATGAATGCAAGTACCTCCATAGTCCAGAAGAGGTGTCAGATTCCCTGGAACTGGAGTTAAAAATAGTTGTGAGCTGATGTAGATGCTGGGAACTGATACCAGATCCTCTTCAAGAGCGGGAAGCACTCTTAATCAATGAGCCATCTCTTCAGGCTCTTCAGGGGTTTTTTAATTGAGCTTTGTAATTTCATACACCATTTCCCACTCAAATCCAGACCCCCTCCCCCATCCACACCTCTCCCTATGCCCACACTGGACCCTATGCACCCTGCCAAACATGCTGAGTCCTATTCATTCAGGTGTTTGTACCCAAATGTCCTTCAGCATAAATGCATCCACTGGAGTCTAGTCAGCCCATTGAGTGGTTATATGTAAGTCATACTCTCTCTCACCCAGCAGCAATCATTCTCAAATAGTTCTCAATCTAGGTTTCTTTTTTCTTTTTTCTGTTTGTCCAGTTCTTCTTCATTGTACTAAGGATCTGAGGCAGATTCTGGTTGTTTTACATGCCAAATCAAACCCATATTGGCTCTTGCCTGACATTATAATGGTCAATATTGTCCACTTGATTGGCTCTAGACTCAATTAAGAGACATCCCTCTGTTTGGATCTATGAGGGTGTTTCCAGGAAAGATTAACTGAGGATGAACTTTGTCTTCCTTCAGTGGAAGAGAGAAAAGCAGTGCTTCTTTGTAGCCTCCTTTGCTTCTTGCTAATGGATCCATCAGTCCCTAACTTGCTGCTGCAGCAGCTGCCTCCATTCCAATGTGCTTTGCTTTCCAGGCCTTTAGGCCCAGATTGGGACTGATGAGGTATCCAGTCTCACGAACTGAACAGCTACTAGGTTCTTAGGCTCTTCAGTGTGCAGGCAGCCATTGCTGGACTTTGCAACCTGTGTTGTATAAGCCCAATCTATTATATCTTCATTCTATTGGTTCTGTTCCCCTAGAAAACCTTAAGTTATGATACACTTAATCTGATATTTTTCAAATAAGGGATAAGTATGTCAGTAGCCTAAAGTTAGGCATGTTGACAAGGTCTGTCCAATGACAGTGTCATAGCAAGTAACAAAGAGGGGGCTCGAGAAACATTTGTTAGCTACCCCTCGCCTTCTTGCTTGAATACAGTGTGAAGATAGAGAAGGCCAAGAAAAAGACAGATGTGCCACTGGAGGCTCCAATCCCACTGAGGCATTGAACTTCCACTACAAGTTCTTGTTTATCCATGTCCATTGTCAAAAATGGATGTTGTCTTCAGCAATAGAGTCTTATCATCAAGTTTTTGTAGGCAACCAAATGTGATATCAATAGTCTATATTGTTTTGGGGTCTCCAGGACATCCATGGCCATCAATGCAAGAGGGTAGAGGGATCTCAGAATTGGCACTGGGCTTTGTATTTGGCAAAATATGGTTTCCAGGAAGAGCAATAGCCACCATGTAGGGTAACTCAAATCAAACTGTTTGCATGAATACACACAGACACACACATCAGGGGGCTTACAACTGCCTTTAACTCCAATTTTAACGAATTAAACACCCTTTTCTAGACTTCACAGGCAACTTCACACACATGGTATGTACGCAAACATGGTGACATGGACACATACTCATAAATAAAAGTAAATATATGTGTATACATTTAGGAAGTTTAGGAAACTTTTAAAAAATACATTTCCATGATCAAGAAACTTCCTCCCTCCTGGCTAGGTTTCATAGCACTAGAAGGTGCTATACAGGCTGCTTGTGGTTGAGGGGAGTCATCAGTTGTGAGTTCCAATAACCACTGGTATGGCAAGTCATGCCCATGGATATGTGGGACAAATGCTATCGGGTAACTGACTAAGACCCACTCTCCAGAAGCTAGCCTATTACTGTTAATATTTTGCAAAAAAAATATAGTATCAAACTACCCTCTAAATTCATATCTATATGATCATAGATTAGTGTAGCTCTCAGATCTCATCAGAGATTTTTCTTAGTATACTGGATAGAGGTTAACACAGAAACTCATAACTGGTCAAATTGTAGAGACTGTGTCAGTGGAATTCAACCACAAATAAGATGTGTCTATATCACAGTCCCTCCTCCTAAAACTCAAGGGTCATCATGGAAGATGGAGTGGAAAGACTGTAAGAGCCAGAGGTTGGGCAGAACTAGAGAAAAATTGGGTCTTCTGGGCATGATAGGACCACTGTGCTCATGAACTCACTGCAGGTGTGGTTGCCTGCACAAGACCTGCAAAGATTAAGAGAGCCAACATTCCAACATGGAGCAGGGAGGAACACACAAGTCCCCACAACCAAGTGTGGAACTATTAACAATTGACAACTTCTGGGGGAAGAAAAGTCAGGTTTCTTTTTTTTTTTTTAAAGCATGAATGCTGGTATGTTGACCATGTTCCAGTGAATGGTCCCACACCCAGGAAAATATGGGCAATACTAATTGGGTTCTGTGGGTTTAAAAAAGGGCACACATTTGGCAGGGGTAGGGGTTGATCTGGAGGACTAAGCGGGAGGGAGGAGGGGTGGCCAATATGTTCAAAATACATAATATGCATATATAAGATTCTCAAAGAATTAATGAAATATAATGTCTGCCTTGGCACTTCTTGTTAGATGTTACAAAGAAATCTGCACTTTTAAGTCCTTTTAGTCAGGTCTTATATTACTTGGAACCAAACCATATGATGATTACAGTCACTTGCCCTTTCTGTCTAATCTACCATTACTCTTATAGTATTTTCCATTCTTCAGATTGAGATTGCCTGATGTTCAATAAGCATAAATTGTTCAATTTAACTCCACAAATGTTTACTATCTCACTCCTTCATTACACATTGAGTTAATCAAGGATGATGTTTTATTTATGTTTATATGTCCAGTGTTTTAAGGAGGCATAGAACAAATACTGAGTGACGTCTTATTGAGCGAATTATACTTTCTGCTGTACAAGACAATGTGTTGGATTCCAGAGACACAAATGTGAAATTTATGATGCTGATCTGCCCTACTTACTGCTTTTCTTCATAATTTAGATAATACGTGTACACATTTTCTTTTCTAAACACTGTCAAACATTGGCACTATCTATCAATACATTTACTTCACCCTGGAAGTTCATAAAGTCTTGTACAAAAGTCTTGAAAGGAAAAAATAAAAAAAGAGAATTAAAAAATTCCTGTGCAACTCAATACATGTTTTTAGAGTACATATTTTATACTGTGTCACTTCATTGCTGTATTTCTCTGCCAATTACCTTATAAAATTATTGTCCTTATATTCTCTTTGATTGGTATGATAGTCTATTTATGCAATTTTAATAAATAACAGAGACTGACAAGTTTATAAATAATAACAATTATTTGCTACAGTTAAAAGAAAACAGTTTTATGCTGTTGATGGAAACACAAATAAACAGCTAAAAAATAAACACTACGGACATATCTAAAAAAGAAAACAATTCTACTGTATAATCAGGCAATTCAACTAGTAGGTACATAGTCAAAGAAAATGAAATCATAGAAAAGACTCCATCCCATGTTTATTGAAGTACTATTCACAGTAGTCAATATATATGAAACTGAAGTTAAGTATCAACCAACAAAATGATGGATAAAGAAATGTGTGATATATCCACAATGGAATGCTATTCAGTCTTAAAAGATGGGCAGTGGGTCTATAGAGATGGTTCAGTGGCAAAGAGTACTTGCTACAGTTTTGGAGCCAACCACACAGTGGCTCACAGTCATCTGTACCTCTAGTTCTGGGGTATCCAATGTTTTCTTCTGGCCTCCACAGGCACTGCATGCATAGGGTACAGATACAGCCATGCAGGCAAATCCCGCATGAACATAAAACTAATTTATTTTTAAAAGAATGGGAATTTATGTAGTTTTCAACTATATTGATGAACCTATACCATATTTGTAGAACACTATATCAAATGAAATAAGCCAGATACCAAAAGAAGAATATCACATGATCTCACTAACATGGGCAATTTTTAACAGTTGATCTTGACAGTTAAGGTAACAGTAGAACATGACAGTGCTTTTCCTTCAGCTGTGCTTACTGAGAGGCACACACAAGTTGATTTTTATTATGTTTCTTATTGGCCTATATTCATTGAAATGATTGGTTTCATAAAGACTTTTTCATATAAGCATATGTATACTTTTACCATATGCAACTCCTATTTGCCCCTCTCTCTCCCCCCTTCCTGTTATTCCCATTAATTTCCAAGTGAGTTTGATATCTGAATCTATGTTGTATATACACATATAATTTTCTGTATCTTTATCACTTCTAAGATTCATAAAAATGAAAGAAAACATGATATTTGTCTTCCTTAGTCTATTTTTATTAATATAATCTCAGGTTGCAACTATATCTACAGATAATATAATTCTTTTTAATTATATGTATACAGTTTTCATGATCCATTCATTTGTTGACAGATACTTGGGTGGATTCCATAATTTCACTATTCTAATAAGTATTACTGCAATAAATATAGATGTATGTGTATCTCTGTGGTACATTTATGCAGATTTCTTGATGTATATCCACAGATTTTGAGACCTCCAACTCCTTACCATTCCTGAGCTTAAGTGGTTGAGGTACCTAGAACACTCCAGGTAAGTCAGATCATGGCCACCCTGCTGCTGAGTTATATACGAAAGGCCATCATTTTATTGTTGGGGCTGCTAAGCTCAATATACATGTGAACAACCTGAACACTAGGAAGTAGCTGTGAAGGGAGTGGTTATAATAATCTCTGAAGCAGCATCCAAGGATTGATCATCACACATCAATAAAGCACAAAATGACCGAAAATCATCACCATCACCATCATTATAGTCATCACCATCATTGTCATCAGGAGCATCACATAATCATAACAGTAGAGAAGATAGTAGTCCGGGATGCTTCTTTGGAGAAAAGAAAAAGGACAGACCGAGTCTATTCAGCAAGTATAAAGTAACAGATTGGAAGACTAAGGTCTATTGTTTTGCTGCACAGAACAGAGTGTCTGTAGTCAATATTGTGTATTTCAAGATAGCTCTTAGAAAGGGTTTTGATACTTTCACCATAAAGAGAATGCATGTTTTAGCTGATAATGTATCTATCCCTGATCTGATTTGTATTCAAACTATGCATCCATCAACACACAGCATTGTAACCCATTTTGTACAGTTTCATGCCAATTAAAATTAAATAAAATGAAGGAAGGAAGGAAGGAAGGAAGGAAGGAAGGAAGGAAGGAAGGAAGGAAGGAAGGAAGGGAAATTATTTTTCCTAGTTCTGAAGCTAGGCTATCCTAGACAAGGGCTGACAGGCTTCATATCTTCTAAGGGCTCTCTCTCTCCTTCTAAGACAATGCCTCTGAGAGAAACAGCTGTGTACTCACACTTGGTAGCCTTAAAAGGGCAAAAGAAGTTGAATACATTTCCTAAATCCTAGTTACAATCCATAAATCCATTTAGTAATGACTTAATTATTTTCCAAAATGGGCCTATCTCCTAACAGACACAATGGGGATTTTGTTTAAGAATGAATTTTGGAAGAAAACACATTCAAACCACTACTTTTATCCCATTTCCCATACGCTTTTGTTATAGGTGCTTCACCAGAGAAGACACCTCAAACAAAGTTTTGCCAAATGAAAGTCTTGCTGGCCAGAGGCTACACAGGGTGTTGGAACCCAAATGTGTAGCCTCAAGCCATCTCTGGGGTAAGATTTATACAGAGAAACCATGACCAGGGGTGAAATATATAAGTTCCAAGCTTATAAAGTTTTCAAATACCCCTTAACATTTTCTATTCTATTAAGCAACAATTACTATTTCGCAGAAGCAAGCCACACATAACCTACAGAAGCCATAAATCTGTAGTTAGCAGGTGCACTCTGAGTCACACTGACCTGTTGCCAAGACAAATGGGGTCCTGCTGACGTGTGTTCCCAAGCTCAGGGCCAATTCCATGATAATTTCATAGGCTAGTGTCAGCCTAAACTTTAACATGGTGTAGCTATGGTCAAGAAGGTTCCATATCATGCTTTAGTTATAGATTTTTCCTTTCCTCCCCTCCTATGTTCAATTTGGTACCATATTTCATGTAGTTTATTCTTTCTGTTTGTCATCTCTCTCATTCTTCCATGCATATAATAGGTTTATGCCTTAAAGTCTTGACAAATATGTGTGTGTGTGTGTTTATGTAGCGTATGCATATGAATGTGTGCATTCTTCTAAGTGCAGGTACACAGGTGGAGGTTAGAAGATAACCTCCAGTACCAGTCCTTTTTCTCCACCTTCTTTTGACACAGAGTAACAATTTTGTTCACTATTCGACATGCCAGGCTAGCTGTGCCCTGAGCTTCTGAGGAGCCTCCTGTCTTCACCTCCCACCTAGCCTTAGGAGCACTAGTATCACAGTTGTGTGACACTATGCTTGCCTCTTATGTGGGTTCTGTGCATTTGAACCAAGGTCTTAAATGGCAAATACTATAGTGACTGACCCTTCTCCTCTGTCCCACATGTGATATATTATTATATCATTTAACAGGTACTTTATTTAAAATAGCCCTTGAAACTTGTGTCTAGGAAGCAAATATTTTTTTCTTTCCAGACCTTTCTTTTAGTTGTTTTAACATAAATCATACATCTCTTGTGTGTACAAATATACTGTTATTTCCCAAGCCTGTTGCCCTTTACAGTCAGTATGAAGAGAGGCGAGCAGTTGTCAGCGAATGGGAAATGTCCAGAAGTGTTTTGAAATGACATTTGATTGCACTTGTCTATGATAATAAAAAAGAAAATGAGTTGTTCCCAACAAAAAGATGATTGTACCTGACAAGCAAAGCTTGTGGTTTATTAATAATTAAAAATATTTCTGTGTTCTGCTACTGATGGAATATTTAATCGCTTGTTCAGTCAATATCAATGTACCATTTATTATTCATTAAAGATAAATGTAGTGTAATGGCCTTGAATTGCAATGTGTTACATTGAGATTACAAAGGGCACAAAAAAGTTGGTTTATTATTTAGGAATTTATTAAACTTCTCTACCGATCACTCTGACTAGTATAACCCATCAAATCTCTACAGTCACACCAGTTTTAATAAAAAAGGAAAAAAAAAAGATGGTTGTCTGCAGCATTTTACCTAGTTAGATTCAGGAAGCTGAAGGCAGAATCAAAGTGAAGATTCTACTTCAAGGGTTAATATTTCTTAGAAGTGAAAGAGCATAGCACCCTGAGAAAAAGCCCCAAGTTTTTCAGGAGCTCTGTCTTCTACTTCTGGTGTGAGACTGTCCCAGGCTTTTAGTACATGCTGTGCTGGGTCATTGCAGCTTAGCCATGTTGCATTCAAGAGCTTTGGGTTCAGGTGAATATATTTCTATTCTCAGAAAGAGTTGTAGGTTTTAAAGGCTTTATGAATGATTTATTTTTGTCCTTTCAGGTCTTTGAATTTTATATTCATATTAAGGCTGAATATCAGGAAAAGATGGGATTTTCTCCAATTCCTATTCTAAGTTTTTCCTGTCCCCAGTCACCAGGAGTGAAAAGTCTGAGCTGAGAAATCACTTCTCCTTTCTTTTTGGAAACTAAACAGTCTTTTCATTATGGGATGTGGATGCTCCCTGCATATTTTAAAGGCTTTTTATTACTTTCTAGTCAATATATAGCAGAACAAGTGGGAATGGGGAAATTAAAAGTGTCTACTCTAAACAATGATGGAGTGCAGGGCGGCTTTAGTGGACTCTTGTCTTGCACACAGCTTCGTTCATCAGTCTGTGTTTTCACCAAGGGAAGTTCCTATGTCTTTCAGAAGGGATGCACTTGAGCCCCAGTATATGATAAAGAGGGCAGCATGGTTTCCCAGTGCATCAGAAAATCATAACTGCTGCAGTTATAGAAGCTTAGGGTTTGATGCACAAATGGGAATATGCCTGTTTGTGTCTGCAGACGGTTTGTGTTTTTAGAAAGGTGTTGAAATCATATTGAGATGCAGAAGGATGACATGGGAGGAAGTCAGCATGGCAACTTCCAAACTGTGCCTTGCAGTCACTATAGTTTGAAAGATCCTGTCAGTTCTGATTTGCTGTACTTTTGCTTTGATAAACACCAAAAACAAAAGCAATGTGGGAAGGAAAGGGTCTATTTCAGCTTACAGGTTAAAGTCCAGTCCATCCAGGGATGCCAGGGCACAAACTCAAGCAGGAATCTGGAAGCAGGAAGTGAATCAAAGACCATGGAGAAATGCCATCTACTGGCATCCTCAGTTACCTTTCTTACACATTCCAGGCTCACAGTGTGCTGCGTCCTCCTACATCAATTAGCAATTAAGGAAAGGCCTCAGACACACATGCCTATAACCCAGTCTGACCAAGGAAATTCTCCAGTAGAGATTCTCTCTTCCCAGTTTTCTGTGAGTTTGTGTCAGTTGACAGTTAAAGCTAACTATGACAGTGTCCCTCAAAAATTCATATTTTAAAAAAAACTATTTTATTTTTATTTTATGAGTGTATTGCCTGCATGTATGTAAGTGCACCCAAGCATGCAATGTGCAGTACCTTAGGAGGCCAGAAGACGGTGTCATATCCCCTGAAACTGGAGTTAGAGATGGTTGTTAGATGCCATGTGAGTACTGGGAACTGAACATGGGTCCTCTGCAAGATCAGCCAGTGCTCCTCAACCTTGAGTCATCTCCCCCCTCCAATTCATATTTTGAAACCTAACTCCAAGAATGATAGACTGAAGAGGTAGAAGTGTCATGCCATCTCCAATGAAGCCCGCGTGAGATCCTCCATGGGTTGAGGCTGGAACTTCAAGGAAGGTTGCCTCTTGGAATTGGCTGTGCTAAAAACATGCAGTGTACTTGGCATGCTTTTACTTGCTATTATCTTTCTGCCTGTCACTGTATCATGGACTTTCAGGGGCCCAGAAAGCACCTGGTGTCCTCTATCACTGCCTTTATTGAAATCCTTTAATCATTCTAGTTCAGATGCACCATTATTAACGAAAGATATTTTAATGAGAGATATTTTAGACATAGTGAGAAGTGACTAAGCAGAGTTAATGCTGCAAAGTCCAGGGAATAATATATTTCTAGAAGAAAAATGTAGATAGATAAATATAGATAGAAGAAGGGTTTCTTGTTATTCATTACAATTCATGGATAAATTGGTAAGATCAAGACTATTTTGGAGTCTTTTGACAAACAATCAATAAGAGAGCATTAAAGAGCAAATATAGAAAGTATTTAAAAATTGGTAGGATAAGAGAAAAGTATGGTTTCACGGATCCCTAGCATGAAATAGCCTTTTTGGGACTTATAGAGTTAAAAATAACTTAGAAGCCCGATGGCCCACTACAAATAAGCAAGGAATGTTATCAAATAGTTAAAAATGTAATATCATGCACAGTTGATATTGAAAGTACTTGGTGGTTTAAGGTCATTCTGACCTGAAAACACAAAACTAAGCAGAGTTCTGAGTACGTAATAAAAACTGGTAGTAGAAACCATAGTATCATAAAGCAGGAGTTTGCTGACTAGTACCAGGTTGATAAGATAGAGAAATGTGTTTTGGCTATATATGAAGGTTGGAAAAATTGTTTTACTTTTACTGAAAATCTTAGAAGGTGACTAATTACAGAACAGTCATGCTGATGATGAACTTTCGCAATCTTTGCTGTATATATTTCAAACCTTGCAGCTGCAAAAATACACTCAGACTTTCATCAAGCTCCTTTGTGTCTGTTTGTCATTTGCCGACTCCTTGTCCACCCTCTCGACGACCCTGTTCTCATCGGACTGAACTGCCCCGGTCTGGGCTGGTCCATTGCATAGAAGTATTGGGATTTGATTAGTCATGAGAACCCTGAGATTAGTTATGAGATAAGGACACTTAAAAAAGAGCTTAAGTGAATCTGTTTTAGCACCTTTTCTGCCATGTGAGAATGGGAAAGAAGATACCTTTTATCAGGAAAACACCTTTACCACAAACCAAATCTACTGGTTTCTCAATCTTGGATTTCCTACTTCTATAACAATAATAAATGTCTTATAAAAAGTTATAAATCTCTTAAGATAATTTCATATATAAATTACCATATTTGCGGCCAGTGGCATGGTTCAATATATAAGGGCACTTGCCTTTCAGCTTGACAACATGAGTTTGATCCCAGGGATTCACATCATGGAAGGAGAGAACCTCAACTCAAGTTGTCCTCTAACTTCCATATGTGCACCATGGCTTGACCCCCCCCCCAATAAAGAGATGTAATTTTAAAATTTTAAATAATTACCATATTCAAAGTATTTTTTGTTGTATCAAATTGTAGCCATGGACAGTAGCAATGATGCATGAAATCTGAACTTTCATAAAGTTCTTGATTTCAGAGACAGTTATTAGGATGATTTCTGTGTACTAAACACAATGCTGGGTCCCAAAGCCAGCTATGTGTATGTGAGGTACTATAAAATTTGATGGAAATAAGGAAATAAGGCAAAGAAAGGCATCATTTTACTAAAGTGTGGAGGTATCTGACAACTCTCCAGTCTTAGCATGCATCCTCTCCTCAAATAAAGCTGCATGCAAAAGTTATTCTTAGTGGGTTTTAATTTTGTTAAATTTAAAAACTAAACCTCTCTCTCAATCTTTACTATATACAACCTTGGAAAAGTATGAGACCACATAGAAGATTTGGGGCAAGGCTGCCCTATGCCGTTTTCAGTTATTAATTATCCTCATTTTTCTCAAACTTCATTTCTGAAAACCATGAGAGATGATGACAACACAGCTCCTCGTTGATCTGCATGTTCCATTTGCCATGCACTCAACTCTCACAGCTGTCAAAGGCTCATGCTTCTTCCATAGCCTCTCTAATAGATCCATGGATGAATCGGGGCACCTTGAATCAATTCAGAAAGCTTGAGTGCTTTGCATGCTGAGCCACTTCTTCTACCCCTGTATCCATTTATTCACAAATGAGTTCTACAGTTGACTAATTTCTTACTGTGATGATTACCAATTTAATCCCCCAATGAATTATTCCAATTGATTATTTAAAGAAGTTAAAACAACATTTTGCACATCTTTTAGGGCTCCAAGTAGTTTTAGCCACTTGGGGAGGGGACCTCATTGTTCAACTAAATGCACCTATGGTCATCTCAGAGGTCAGCTTCTTTTTCTGCAATGTTGAGTCATTCTTTTGTGAGGTATGTGTATGTATGCATGTGTGTGGTGGTCATGTGTATGTGGGTGTTTGTACACATGTATGTTTGCATGTGGACTCCAGAGCAGAGGTCAACCTTGGATACTCTTCCTCAGATGGCATCTACCTATATATTTATTTTGAGAAATCATCTCTTTTTTCCCTGGAATGCATCAAGTTGTCTAGGCTGCCTGGTCAGACCCAGGCATCTTCCTGTCTCTGCCTCCTTAGTGATGCAATTACAAGTAGCACACCACAGCAAGCGTTGTCTTTAATGTGAGCTCTGGGGATGGAACTCAGCTGCTCACATTTGCAGGTCCGGCACTTTATTGACTGAGACCTCTCGCCAGCCCAATGCTCACCCTTTTGCTGTGATTCTCATGATTTCTACTTGACTAAATTTTTAAAATCATAGTCCTCTCCTTGAGTTTGGATTCACTTTTAATCACCAGACAATACAAACTTTTCAGGTACAGGGAGCATCAGTAAGCACAGTATTTCTTTCTCATGGAGCTTAAAGTCTACTGGAGCTTGCCCTACCAGGGTAGTGGATGGGCAGACATAATAAACAGAGCAATACAAATATGGCTATTAGAGTTTTTCATGGCCTCATAAGAATTATGAAAATAAATAAATCTGCTAATGTAGTGTAGAGGAACAATGTGGGTTTTTTGTTTGTTTGTTTGTTTGTTTTGTTTTGTTTTTTGGTCTAATTTTCATGGGAGGACTGTCTGAGATTGTAACATTTAAGTTGAGGCCTGAATGACTAACAAAGACGTTATTCAAAGCCCTCAGACCATAAAATCCAGGAAGCACAGTGCCCTAGACCTGGAATCTGCTTGCAAACTCTGACAATAAACAAAGGGACCATTCACATGGACTTCCCAGCATTGTTCTCAAACATGGGCCATAGGCAAAAGACATGTGGTGCTCTTTGAAAGTGAAAACCCAGAAAGCAGGAGAGGCAGAAGAGACACAGAATAGGTAGGAGAACTGATGGGCATGTGTGTTATCAAGATGCAGAGTAAGAATGAGGATTGCTTTACCTAGTGCCTTCTTTTGAGAAACCACACAAACTGTGTCTCAGGAAAGGGAAAGAAGAAAAATTACAGAACATCTATGCTGGATGCTCTTCTTCTCCACTTCAGTAATTGACCCTAAATGAGGGTCTTATTTACCCATGCCCTAACATGGATGGCAAAGCCTCAGAGACATGAGGGCCATTTGAGTGTGGAAAAGAAAGAGTTCTCATGTACTTCTGTGAATTCAGTTAGTGTCCATCAAAAACTGGTGCCTATGACGACAGCTAGAACAGGAGACCAAAGCATCAAAAGGAGTTAGGTCATTTATTGCAGCCTGACATTTAAGAAGGTTTAGAGAATGTATTATTTACTTTTTTGTTGCTGTGATAGAAACACCATGACCAAAGGAACTTATAAAAGGAAGAGTTTATTTAGCTTACAGTTCCAAAGGATCAAGAGTCATCATGGCTGGGATACATGGAGGCAGGAGTGGCTGGAAGGAGCAGAAGCTAAGCTTTCACATCTTCAATCAGGCACAGGAGGCAGAGAGTTATTCAAGATCCCTTAAGACTTGAGAACTCTCTAAGCCCACCCCTAGAGACATGGTCACACCTTTTAAGACATCCCAAAACAGTGCCACCAAATGTGGACAATATGTACAAATACTTGGAGCCTATGGGGGACATTCTCATTCACACCACCATAGAGAAGAGAGTCAATGGCCAGGATTTCTGTGACCCATAGTACAATGTAGCTTTTGTCCTAAGTAAGTTAGAAAGAGACTGGGTTTTTTAATTAAGGTAACTATGTGATATGCTTATGTCTTAAATATTTTTTCTGTATGAGTTAGATGGGGAAAGAATAGAACAGGACCACTAAGGCAAATTATGATTTATGGGCAAAGTCAACCATTGTTCAAGTTTTTAAACTAAAAATTTACTGGAAAAGAGTCACAGTTATTTTTTTATTTCCATATTGTATGTTGTTCTTCGTTACCGTGAGAAATTCTAGTCACTGAAACAGAGGTCCTAAATCCTGGAAGGCCAAAATATTTATCTGACACATCTCAGAAAAATTGTGCTGAGTACCACATTGGAGCAGTCTTCCTACAACATAGTCGGAAGTCCCAGTGAGCTGCTGAATCTGTCTCACAAGTTTCTCATTTGGGAATGTAAACTGTAGACTCTGGCACTATTTGGGGCATACAATTTTCCTGGCAGAGGTAAACAATAGTAATGTGTAGTAACTCACAAGCCTTCCCAAACATTTTCACCTAGTGATGCATGGATTATATCTACTATTATTAAACTGGTCCTTGCATGCTTGTTTGGCAATCTCTGCACTGAAAGCAAGGGGTGCAATAGTCCATGTACGAATGGACAGGGCAGATCACCAATTAAGAGTAACATATGTTCTATACTATCACAGGAGGAAAGTGTGAGGTGGGAAACCTTTGATTTGCCTGTAGTCAACATACAGACTCCACCTGGAATCCACATGAAACTGTCTTGCTTTGTAATTCTAGAGTTGGACTTTGTAAATATATGTAACTAGTTACTTCAGTTCTAGGCTTGGGCAATAGAGGGAACTGGAGAGACACTGCAAAATCACACCTAGAGTAAAGGGGGTTTTTTGTTGTTTTTTTTCCTAGAAAGGTTGTTACATTCAGCAAACAAGTAAAGAATGCGATAAATAATGATTTCTCTGTAGTGTATATAAATATCAAATATCATATAGGATGGAATTATGGTAAGAATGTATTCGTTTTTGGTTTTTCATTGTTGTTTTTCGTTTGTTTGCTTGTCTGTTTTCTGTTTGTTTGTTTTTGTTTTTTGTGTTTTGTTTTTTTAATCAGAAATTAAGTTCACTGGAAACAGGAATTTTTCTGGCACCTGTAAGAGGATTCCAGCAAGTTGGTTTGGTGGGTGTTAGTCACAGAATCATGGAGTAGGAGGCATAGTGATTAATGGTCAGTCAGAGGCCCATATTTCAGCTCCAGCCTTGTCCTCCACCACGAATCTCCACTGGCTTGTTCCAGACCAGACTCTCTAGTGGGTTTTTTCCCCCATAATAATGTATGTAATTATGATTGGACAGCCACACCCTCTCCAAAACCAGGAACTCGGTCAGGAAGGATTTTCTTAAGTAGCTACTCCCTCCCAGTTTGCTTTACAGTAAAAGTAGATGTAGTAGCTGGTCTCTGCACTTATAACCTTTGTACCTCCTAGTCACTGTGTTTTATCCTCAATAACTGCCTTTCATTACTTATTTATAGCTATTTTATACCAAATTTTCATATTCAAATTTCTGGAATATTTTCTGTCTTTGAGACAGATCCTGAATAACAAAACAGGAATATTAATGCAATCTATCATACAATATTGCTCAATCCTCAAGATGCTCTACAGAAAGTATTTTATACAATTATATTCCTATTTATGTCTTATGGAATTAAAGGGTGAAAAGTAACAGACTTTGTCAATGATGATGGCAAAGTATATCTTCTGCTTATAATTCCATGTGTTGATTACTTTTGCAGATACTAAGAAAAAAATCTTTTAAACACATACAATAAATAATATATACTATTGTAACCATCCCCTCGGGGAGTGGTGGTTGTTTCGCTGTCCGTTTGGTAAATAGAACTGGTTCATGATTTCAATAGAATAATATTTACATTTTACAGGTAGAAGATTCAGGAAGAATTAAATATTTACATTTTAAACCAAATATTTACATTTTACAGGTGGAAGATTCAGGAAGAATTAAGTATTTAGACAGAAATTACTATTCTAGGTTGAATCATGACAACACAACTTTTCACAAGTTGATCTTTAACTTCCGGTACTTAAAGATGAAACTCCATTTGAAGAGGCACTAAAGATAGGTTCTGGTCTAGTAACTGGTAGACATATTACAAAGGAGAAACTAAGCATGTAGAAATTGAAGAAAGATGATGCATAGAGACAAAGAAAGAAGACGCTATCACTATATCTAAGGAGGCCTGGTAAGGAATTTTCTATCTCTTTCAGAAGACTCAAACTTAATTTCCCTGATTTGGGATTTTCAGCCTCGCAAAATGTAGTGTAACAGTTTTCTGGTGTTTAAGCCACCACTCAATGTATTAAACTGTTTGTGAAGCCTCTGAAAAGTAGCATAATTATGAGAATGTATTCTATTTGTATGGAAGATGTGAATTTTTTCTGATGTTTTCCTAGCAATAGGGAGAGAGTTCAAAGAACTTTTCCTTTTCTGTCCCTTTATGAAAATAGCATAAATTGTAGTTAAACTTGGAGATGATATGCAAACACCATAAATTTTCCATGCATTCCAATATAAGGGTTAAATATTTTTTATTAATTTGAGTTATATTTCGCTTCTCTAAACCTTTGCTACAGTACAACAGGTCAACAAGACAAGGCTCAGCCCCCTCAGCAGTTAATAAAGAACAGAATTCAGAACTGGAATCTACAGTTTAACAAATTCCTAAGATGAAAGATATTTACATTATACACCAGAGAAGAACTAAAAGGAAAGAGGTGGGGAAGAGGAAACTCTACAAAGAGTTTGCTGCCTCCTGCGTGGAGGTTCCTAGACCAATACTTTGGACTATGGGAGCTAACTTGTTGAAAGCGCTAGCAATGTTTAGCAGATCACAAGCACAACCATTTGATTCACAGCTGGTTTGAAATCAATTACCCGAAACTGAAATTTCTCTCAAAACTCAATAATGTGATAATTGCTTTAATTGTTTCACCATGACTTTTTTCCTCCCTACTTGTTACTTGGATCTTAATAAATGGGCTCTCAAATTGAGAAAGAGCATTTTGTTTTACTATAGCCAGATGCCAGAAAGACAGGAAACATAGATTCAACTTGATATTGAAGACGTTTCAGTGCTCTGGGTAAATAGATGAAATAAATTAAAAGTGAGACAAACTCAGAACTGGGGAGATGGCTCAGTGGGTATATTACTTGCTGAACAAGCACAGGAACCTAAATTAAGATACCTGGCACCCTTGTTAAAGCTGGGCATAGCTGCCAGCCTGCAATCCCTGGGCTGACAGACAGAGCCTGGCAGATACTGGGGACTCCTGGTCCAACCACAAAGGTGGTCTTCAATGAGAGACCCTGTCTCAAGAAAATATAGTAGAGAGTGATAATGATCCTTAACATTGAACTTTGGCAGGTACATTCACACAAACATAAATATACACATGCATCTCAAACACCACACACATACAAGTTAAAGGAATTCTGGCTACATTTATCTACCTTTGTTAACTTCAGTTTTGAATTCAGTGAAGGGAACCATCATCAGACTTCTCACAAAACACTTTGCAACTTTTCATTTTTTTTTCCTCTGCTAGACTTCACGTTGGAAAGCCAGGCATGGTGGTGCATGCCTTTAATACCAGCACTCTGAGAGCGAGAGGTAGACTGGGACTGCAGGGAGATCTTGTCTCAAAGAGATTCCCCCTCCAAATGGATTTTTTTTTTATTTTGTTGGATTCCATTTTATTTGTTTTCATTTGTCTTTATTTCTTAATTTTAGATTATCTTTTCTAATATAAGAGAAACTTTCTTTTTATCATTGAATTTGCATGGCCATATTTTTATTGGGAGCACAAGAAAAGTGTTCTCTTGTCTTTGGGCTTGGGAATAGGTTCAGAAAAAAATTAAAAACTTCTATATTTTTACCTACAAGATTTGGAAAAGTAAAGTGTTGGGGAGAAGACCCACACTCAGTGCTACTGAGAGGAAAAACCTATATAAATGAAAGATGAAAAAGAAAAGAATTGGCAGTAATATGGGAAGGTTTACTAAACTTATAAGTCAACAAACAAAAGTGTGTAAAGAGGGTGTGACTAAGGATGAGCACATCTGCTTTATGCCTCAATGTGTTCTTTTTTTGATACTGCATTTATTCAAATAAAAATTAAATCTCAGGGGGCAGATGCAGTTCAGCTGATAAAATGCTTGCCTAGCATGGACGATGCTCTAGATTAGATCCTCAGTACTCTATAAAACCAAGCATGATGATTCACACCTACAATTTCATTACTCAGGTGGTAGAGGCAGGAGAATTAGAAGTTTCAGGTCATCCTCAGCTACATAGTAAGTTTGAGACCAGCCTAGGCTACATGAGACACTATCTAAAATCTCAGTCTTGGGTAAAACTGTGGAAAAGCACTTGCCTTTCTTCACCTCAAAGAATCTAAAGACTACTTGCCATTACAGTAAAAATAATTGTAATATTCTATAACATTATGTCAGTACTGGAAGGCTTTAGAGTTATAACCCATTGCTCTTTTATGTTGGGAGCCTGAGGCTCAGCCATTTCTCAAAACTGTTGAACAGACCTAAGCTGGTAACTTTCCATTCTGCCCACTCTCCTCCCATGGGCATGGGATGGAGTCCGCGGCCTTGTACTCTTTTCCAGTAAACTGCCCTGTTTTCCGTTAATCAGTAGATTCCTCCCTTAGAGTACATCTGGGCCCCTGCGGTCTGGCTGATATGATTACTCTCAACCTGTACTCCTTTGTTTTCATTCTCTATTTAACCTCATGCTTGTGCTGCAATAAATGAGACTTGATCAGAACCCTGTCTTGTCTCCATTTCTTGTGTCTCTTGCTCCATCCAATCCCCACTCCCCACTCCAGGTACTCCGTTGCAGAACCCGCGGGCTGGGACAGCTGGCGCCCAACGTGTGGCTGGATACTGGGGGCACATCAGGAGAGAGACGATGGAGAAAAAGGAGTGCACTCGCTAAATCTCAAGGAATTCAGAGATGTGCCGCCGGAGCCTGCCGTCACCGAACCGAAGGTAAGTTGTGCCATCTGATCATGGGGCAAGAATTGAGCCAGCATCAGATTTATGTTAAGCAATTGAGAGAGGCTCTAAAGACACGAGGAGTAAAGGTTAGGACTGCAGATTTATTTCATTTCTTTGATTTTGTAAAAGACATTTGTCCCTGGTTTCCCC
>NW_008351640.1:4402694-4431735 GCF_000622305.1 Nannospalax galili | reverse complement strand
GGATCCTGATAATTTTTCCTTCTATATGGAGGCCTTTCCTGTGACAGAAACAACAGATGACCAAGGGCAAGCATGGTGACATCATACAGGTTTTCGATTTTCAACTAATTAAAGAATTAAAAACTGCCATGTCACAGTATGGAGCCAAAGCTCCGTATACCTTAGCTATCTTAGATAGTGTGGCTGAACAGTGGCTAACTCCCATTGATTGGAATACATTAGTTCGAGCAGTTCTTAGTGGGGGTGATTATTTACTATGGAAATCAGAGCATTTTGAAAACTGTAAGGAGACAGCTAAAAGAAACCACCAAGCTAGGAATGGATGGGATTTTGATATGTTAACAGGTGAAGGTCAGTATGGGACTAATAAACAACAAATGCAATATGACCCAGAACTTTTCGCACAAATTCAAACTGCTACCACTACGGCATGGAGAAAAATTCCAGTTATAGGGGACCTAGGAACTTCTCTCACTTCAGTCAAACAGGGGTCTGATGAACCATTTGCAGATTTTGTTCATCGATTAATGACCACAGCAGGGAGAATATTTGGGAATGTTGATACAGGACTAGATTATGTACGACAGTTAGCCTATGAAAATGCTAATCCTGCCTGTCAGGCAGCCATCAGACCTTACAGGATGGATTTAACTGGCTATATACGCCTGTGTTCAGACATACGTCTGTCTTATCAGCAGGGACTTGCCATGGCAGCGGCTTTCAGTGGACAAACTGTAAAATATTTTTTGGCTAAGAATAATAAGACTAAGGGCAAAGGGTGTTTTAAATGTGTAAGAGTGGGCATTTCACCCAGGAATGCAAAATAGGTAATGATCAGCAAAAGACTGATGATGAAAAGGCTCCAAGATTATGCCCAGATATAAAAGGGGAAGACATTGGGCTAACGAATGCAAGTCCAAGACTGATGTCGAAGGGAGACCTCTACCTCCACGTCAGGGAAATGGGTGGAGGGGCCATCCCCAGGCCCCGGAACAAGCTTTTGGGCAGTCAGTTTTGTTCCTACCAGCAACTGCAGTCCTTTTCAGACCTCAACCGAGCAACCTCAGGAAGCGCAGGACTGGACCTCAGTTCCTCCTCCCACACAGTATTGACTCCAGACATAGGAATTCAGACCATAGGGACTGGGATATATGGACCACTCCCCACCATTACTCGTGGGCTAATATTAGGCATGGTAGCACCGCCTTTAAAGGCCTATCTGTTGTGCCTGGGATAATTGATGCTGATTATACTGGGGAAATAAAAATTTTAGCACGAGCTACTGACAATATAGTCATGGGGGACCGTATTGCTCAGATAATTCTAATACCCCTGGTTAATTCCAATCATCTCATTCAGGGAAAAAACAGAGGAAATAAGAACTTCGGTTCATCCAATGCTTATTGGGTCCAAGCCATTACTCACAAAAAACCTATGTTGACTTTATGGCTTGATGGAAAGAAATTTGATGGCCTAATCGATACTGGAGCTGATGTTAATATTATTTCTGCTGAGACCTGGCCTGTAGACTGGCCTACAATTGAGACTCTGACCAACTTAAAATGCATAGGACAGAGCCAAAACCCAAAACAGAGCTCAAAATTTCTCACTTGGAAAGATTCCATGAATAATTCTGGTTTGATTAAGCCTTTGTGGTCCCTTATCTACCGGTAAACCTGTGGGGAAGAGATTTGCTTTCACAAAGGAGAATAGTTATGTGTAGTCTGAACGATTTTGTTACTGCACAGATGCTTGCTCAAGGATACAGCCCTGGCAAAGGATTAGGGAAGAGAGAGGATGGGAGATTATCCCCCATACCAAATAAGGGCCAGAATGATAAGCATGGCTTGGGAAATTTATGATGGTGGCCATTGACAGTCCTGCACCCCCAAACTACATGGATCCTATAACCTGGCAATCAGATGATCCAGTTTGGGTAGATCAATGGCCGCTTACAGCAGAAAAATTGGCTGCAGCCACTTATTTGGTGCAGAAGCACCTTGAGATAGGACACATTGAGGAAACTCATTCCCCCTGGAATACACCCATATTTGTTATTAAGAAAAAAATCAGGAAAATGGAGGCTATTGCAGGACCTGAGGGTGGTTAACGCCACTATGATTCTCATGGGAGCCCTACAGCCAGGTTTACCTTCTTCCATTGCCATCCCACAGGGACACTTTAAGATAATAATAGATCTCAAGGACTGCTTTTTCACCATCCCCCTCTATCCCAAGGATTGTAAACGCTTTGCTTTTAGTCTCCCTTCTATCAACTTTAAAGAGCCTATGAAGAGGTATCAGTGGAGAGTGTTACCTCAAGGAATGGCTAATAGCCCTACCCTTTGTCAAAAATTTGTAGCTGCAGCTCTTCAGAATACTAGAGATCATTGGCCATCCATGTATATAATCCACTATATGGATGATATCTTGATAGCTGGAGCAAAGGGAGAAGCAGTGCTACAATGTTATACTCAGCTAAAATCTGACTTTCTGCTGCAGGTTTGGAAATAGCCCCTGAGAAAGTCCAGATGCAAGACCCATACTCTTATTTGGATTTTCAGATTAATGGGCAGAAAATAACTAAACAAAAGGCTATCCTTAGACTTGATAAACTACAAACCTTAAATGATTTCTAAAAACTATTAGGTGATATTAATTGGCTATGTCCTTATTTAAAATTGGCCACTGGGGACTTAAAGCCTCTCTTTGATATCCTTAAAGGGGATGCAAATCCATCTTCACCCAGGGCACTTACTGAGGAGGCCAGAGTTGCCATACGCAGAGTTGATTACTTGCCTCCCCAAAAAGGGTATTGCTTCCATATTATGATGCAGTAGCTGACTTAATAATTATAGGTCGGGACCACGGTCGTAAATATTTTGGTATGGAACCTCTTCATATTATACAACCTTATACCAAAAATCACATTAATTGATTACTTCAAAACTCAGAGACTTGGCTAATACCTTGTGCTAATTTTCTGGGGGTTTTAAATAACCATTACCCACCTGACAAGCTTATTCAATTTTTTAACCTGCACACTTTCATTTTTCCATGCATTACTAGCCATCAGCCTTTACCTACTGCCTTGCTGGTTTTTATGGATGGTTCCTCCAATGGAATGGCAGCCTACACTTGGAACAATCAGGTTGTGCAGTTTCAGACCAACAAAACCTCTGTACAACTGGTGGAACTGTCTGCCATCATATCAGAGTTTTCTCTGTATTCCCTGACACCCCTTAATATATACACTGACAGTGCATATATCACTCATGCCATACCTCTTTTAGAAACTGTTCCTATAATTGGGCATATTTCTGAAGCTGCAGATCTTTTTCATCAATGCCAACACCTCATCCAACAAAGGACAGCCCCTTTCTTTATATGACACATTTGAGCACACTCTAGCCTTCCGGGGCCTTTAATGGCCGGCAATCAGGTCGTCGATGCAGCCACCAAACTTGTTGCTATTGCTACTCCTTCTAACATTACTCAAGCTCAACAGGCTCATGAGTTACACCATCTTAATGCGGTTTCCTTGTGGTTAATGTTTAGACTCACCAGAGAACAAGCTAGGCAAATTAAAGAATGTAAGACTTGTGTCACTTTCTTCCCTGTTCCCCATCTAGGAGTCCATCCTAGAGGACTTGTCCCTAACATGCTTTGGCAAATAGATGTATCTCATTATAATGTTTTTGGCAAATTTAAATATATTCATGTTTGCATTGATACTTTCAGTGGACTTCTCTGTGCTTCATTACAAACAGGGGAAGCTACTAAACATGTTATTGCTCATTTGCTCCACTGCTTCTCTACTATGGGTATCCCGAAACATATTAAAACAGATAATGGTACCGGATATGTATCTCAAGCTTTTCGAAATTTCTGCAACACCTTGCAGATAAGACATACGACGGGAATACCTTACAACCCACAGGGCCAGGGCATGGTTGAAAGAGCTCATCTACTTATAATAAATACACTAAATAAAGTGAAAAAGGGGGATGGTACCCCATCAGAGGATTCCCCAGGAATTTATTAAACCATATACTCTTTATTTTAAATTTTTAAAATTTAGACGCTCATGGTAAGTCAGCTGCAGATCGCTTCTGGCATGCGGAATCTAAGAGAAGCTATGCCATGGTTAAATGGAAGGACCCCCTGGATAATTCATGGCATCTCTCAGACCCAGTATTAATATGGGGAAGAGGATCTGTCTGCATTTATTCACAGCAACATGATGCAGCTTGCTGGTTGCCTGAATGTTTAGTAAAGCAGATAGATGTTAACCAATGTTCCAGGGAGAATGAGTCTCCCTGAGAAACATTTTTCTTTTCTTTCTGTTCTCTTTTACAGCCCAGCCAGACTGCAATGGCCTCTGCTTGTTGCATCCTGCTCCTCCTGATTGGTCCCGTTTGGTTGCAGACGGTGTTACAGTGGGAATTCCAGGTTAAAGAGGGAGACATACACTCTGATGACAACATCCAAACCATTGGTGCTGTCCGCTGTCCAGTGGAGGGTTGCCAAACAACCATTGTCATTCCAATCACCCCATCTATTCTATCCTCTAAATTGAGACTTTATGCATGTTTCACTTATGATAATAGAGGCAGTTGTCTCACAGCTAGTACCATATATGGCAGATGTAGATACTGGGCTTGCCACCTTCATGATGCTTATAGTAAAAATGGCATATTGAGTTATGACGATGGTCGATTCACAATTTGTATAGATGACCCTTGGGACGTCAGGTGGAAAAATGGAGTTAGAGGAAATATTTATAATGATGGGTACTCCTCACTCCCGGCGGGGTCTCTATTTATTTCCTGCCAGCTGGTCCCTACTACTACTGATAAACAAACAAGATAGATTATCATTATGAGTGAGACTAAACTTCAGTCTGCCATACATACAAATTCCACTTTTAATCTTGCCCTTTGGCCCAATTATCTAAATTTTGCTTTAAAATTGTTAAACCTTTCTAATATCAATGCTTCATCATGCTTGTTGTGTGCCTCTTTGGTTCACCCCTTACTAGCCACTGTCCCTGTTAACTATTCTTCTGTACCCAACATCATTACCGCTGGCACTGCACCTTCTCCCCCCATGTCGTATATCCCTTTACTTTATAATCCTACTCAAAATATTTCCCTCTGCTATATCACTACCACCTACACTCCCCCCTCCTTTGTGTGTCACAGTAATTACTCTGCCAGTTCATCTCTTAATGCCCCCCCTTATGTCTTTCTGGTGCAATGAATCCCTGTATCAACAGATCACTATTTCCTCTCCAGGACCCTGTGTATTAGTTACTATTGTACCCCAACTAAACATGTATTTGCCAGAGGAGTTCACCTGGCTACTCTGCCCACACATTAAGAGAGGAGTGTTCATTCCTTTTGCTTTTGGGATAGGATTTACTGTTTCTGCTAGCCTTTCAGCGGGGGCCTTGGGACATACTTTATATACTGCAAAGGAATTTAATTCCCAATTACAAGTTATAGAATCTACAGCCAGTAGCCTTGCATCCTTGCAACGCCAGCTGACTTCCTTGGCACAAGTTGCCCTTCAAAATCGTAGAGCCCTTGATCTTATTACTGCTGAAAAGGGGGGGAACTTGCCTTTTCTTACAGGAGGAATGCTGTTTCTATGTCAATGAATCAGGATTAGTGGAACAAAATATACAGACCCTGCAGACCATCAGTTACAAACTGCATCATTTTTATCAAAATCATTCTAGATGGCTGGATTCCCCCTTCCTTTCTTGGGTCCCCTCCATGATTCCGTCCCTCCTCCTCTTCCTGCTCCTTCTTACGCTAGAGCCACTGTTAGTAAAAAGGCTTATGGTCTTTATTAAACAGCAGGTGGAGGCATTTCAGGCGAAATCAATTCAGGTCCATTATCATCGCCTCGATATTTTGGATCAAGAATGCCGGGGGAGAGTCTAAATTTAATCAAGATCTTTTATATGAAATTCAAAAAACTTAAAAAATATACATAAAAAAGTAAAACAAAGTGCTGTGAATTGTTGAAGTAGTAAAAGTAACTTGAGGGTAAGATCTACAACAGGGCAGTAAATAAAATTCAAGTGCCAGTGTCCCATCCCACAGGATCAGCAACGGGGTACCTGGAGTGGGGAGTGGGGATTGGATGTGGCAAGAGACACAAGAAATGGAGACAAGACAGGGTTCTGATCAAGTCTCATTTATTGTAGCATGGCCTTGTACTCTTTTCCAGTAAACTGCCCTGTTTTCCGTTAATCAGTAGATTCCTCCCTTAGAGTACATCTGGGCCCCTGCAGTCTAGCTGATATGATTACTCTTAATCTTTACTCCTTTGTTTTCATTCTCTATTTAACCTCATGCTTGTGCTGCAATAAATGAGACTTGATCAGAACCCTGTCTTGTCTCCATTTCTTGTGTCTCTTGCTCCATCCAATCCCCACTCCCCACTCCAGGTACCCTGTTGCAGATCCCACGGGCCGGGACACCTGTACAGTCTGTTAAAACCAATGCCATAATTGCAGTGTCACAAGTTTAACACTGAGACTAAGCAAGGTATTTGTTTTGATCTTGTGCATGGAGAAAGTACACATTATAAGATGCTCAGGGATGACTTTATACTTGTTCTGAATTGCAATGAACATAGTTGTCTTTCTCTATTTTGCTTGTTTGGTTCCCCTCATTTTCAATGTTTGTACTACCAAATTGTGCTGGGAAAATTCTAGCAGAGTAAACTACATTAGTGATGAGAGATTTCCACAAACAGGAGAATCAAAAATTAGTTTATTTCATGCCTCAGGGCCCCTTAGTCACTCTTTATCCTTCAGTAATTAACTTCTCAATGTGCATCCTTTACCTTATAGGCAGCTGCAGGTGCTGGCTGCCCACCCACAGGACACAAACCTGCTGGGGATCATCCATCACTAACTTCATTGAAGAATATTCTCCATACATAATGCACATTATTATTTGAAAAGAAAAATACTAGATTTTTACTTGAAAAACTATATTCTAATAATTTCCAAGTATTAAGGGAAACTAATCAAAACACAGTGAAGAGGTAATGCAATATACTCATGATATTGTCAGATACAGTCTTGGGGTGAAACTGGTAAAGAATGAAACAACTCTATTTCCTTCCTCTCCATGCTAATAGAGACGTATATCATACACACATTGATCATTTGCTCTATACAAACCTACCATGCTGTTTTATCTTTCTAAGCCCCTGAGCACTTTGTTTCCTCTAACAATAATGCCTTTCTCCAGCTGCTTTCTGAACTATACTTATCCTCTGAAATAGAGTCTTTGGATGAAACCTTGTGAGACTGGCTTTTCTGTCTTCTGTGCAATCAATTCCTCCTTCTGTTATGGAAAACTGAAGCACGGAGGCCTTCACACACAGAGTAGGCACCAAGAGAATCATGTGGAGAATCAGGAAAGTTTATGCATGCTCTCAGTCTCAAGCAGACTTTTGTCCCAATGAACTTGAGTCCCCAGTTTAGCTCCTTCACAGTGTTTATAGGATTCCCCATGTTATTTTTTAACTGTTACAACATTGGCAGATTTAAGTTACAGCCTGTATGTTTACCAGCACAGGTGCTTACCTGCCCTAAGACCACCAAAGGGAGAAATTCCTTCTGTAGGCACCTTTGCAGGGGCAGATATTTATGGCAAGGTTAAAACATTCTTTAACAGAGTTTATTGCAGGTACCTCAGCAAGCAAGGTAGATGCAAACAGATGTTCCACTAGATAATTGTGCTACTCGTTTCTCAAAATAACTTTCTCCATGTTAGTTTTGATTACTTTTCCAACACAAGGTTTAGTAAGCATTTATAAAATAACTATGAGTACTATGACTTAAAGTATAAAATTAATTATAAAGAAATATTAGACACACACAAAAGTGACATTAAATGCATTAGTATGGTTTTCCTCTTCACTTTATCAGTGTGGCTGTTGTCTTCATATATCTCAGCTACCACAGTTGTACTTGAAAGCATTAGGTTCACATCTCGGTAAGTGCAGAGCCAAAATGAGCAAGACTAAGAAATAAAAGAGTGGTTTGCAAATAAGGAGAGCATGGCAGGTGTTAGCAAAGCAATACCCTTCACAAACAAAAGAAACAAGAATTTTCTTGGGGATTCTACTCATATCCATTTACGAAAACACTTTTGGGATGAATACATTTTTAGCACACTCAGTTAAGGAATACATTGCTGAAAAAGCATTCAATTTTAGGTCGTAATCTAAGAAGTAAAGATAAAACCAGGTGTGGTGGAGCAGGCCTTTATTTCCAGCACTCAGGAATCAGAGGCAGGGGAATCTCTGAGATTGAAGCCAGCCTGCTCTATATACTGAGATCCAGGCCAGCTGGAGCCCTGGGAGTCCCTGTCTTAGAGACCCCATCCAAAACGAAGTAAAGATGGAGGTATGCTTATCTCAAGGTCATAGTACACATGTTTGATGATTAATATAGACAACAGGAGTGTCTCTAGCTGTGCTCAATATGCATCATAGAATCTCAGCTGAGAAATTTTTAAAAAGGACACTTTGAAACTGCTCTAACATGGATAGTTGTCCCTAAACGTGCTTACTTCTCTTGGCTAATACAGTATTGTACATGTTGTAATTATTTGTTCATATGCCAAATAAACATATTTTCTTAAATATGCATATGTGTTCTGATAAATAATCTATGATTTTCAGATTTATACAACTGACATTTTGAAAACTACACACTGTAAATATGAAATCATATTAAATATTTCTTGATTCAACTGTCAAAAAGGTCACTTGAATGTTGTTGGGATATTTTTAAAACATGGACTATGAAGCCATTGTTATTCCAAATCATGTCAATGTAACATTGTATTTACCATTGCAGGGTTGTGTGTGTGTGTGTGTGTGTGTGTGTGTGTGTGTGTGTGTGTGTGTGTATGTATTTACTTATCTCACAGTTTAGGCTTGATACTTGATAGTAGTTCTCATATGTAATAAGTTGTGCTTCAAGTCTACCTTGGAATGCTCTTGTCTTCTCTCCTAGAGGAAGAAAGTTCTAACCTGGGTGTTCCTAAGTTCTTGGCCTCTTATTCAAGAATGGAGTAAAGGTTCATGAAGATTTGTAAAAGTGCCCACGCAGCTTTATTAAAGGGAAGTGACAAATGCGAATTAGAAAGAAACACACTGTCAAGATTTACACTGGCCACATGAGTGAAAACACTCAAGGACTCGGATTATTGCTTGGGGCTTCAAGAAACAGAAGAGTTTAGTTATTAGCGGCCATGGTTTGGATGGTTTTCTATGGTTACTTACAAGCTTGTATTAAATACACTTTATTCAAACATTACCTTTCCCATAATGTTTCCAATTTTAATCATATACATGCTCAATTATACATGAGCACATGGTGTAATAAGAATAGGAAGTAGGAATTGGCTAGGCAGTTAGGGTAAAAAGACCCCAAAGACATGTAGCCAGTTCCTTGGCTAAAAGTCAAAATGTCCTTGGG
Organism: Nannospalax galili; assembly: GCF_000622305.1. NCBI lineage: Eukaryota > Metazoa > Chordata > Mammalia > Rodentia > Spalacidae > Nannospalax > Nannospalax galili. The sequence continues at coordinate 4,422,219 of NW_008351640.1, read as the reverse complement.
CCCGTTAGAAACATACTCTGTTCCAAAGGCCAAAAATGTCAAAAGTATTTGGGAGCTTGTATCTAATTCTTAAAAGGTTTTAGGGTTACCTCTTCAGAGGGGGGAGTGTTGGAGGGGAGGGAGTGGGCATGGATTAGATCAAAACACCTTATTTCCTTATTGAGCATGTACCAAGAACGGTCTAGGAACTGGAGAAATGGCACAACCATTAAATGTGAAGGCTAGCAGCTAAAATATCAAAAACAGTCTAGGTCTCACTGGCCCAGTCTCCATAGTACCTTGATTTTGTTCAAGGATGTATTTGAATACAAACAAGGTTTGTTAAGGTTCAGGAAATGAAAGTATTTCCAGTATATAAAGCAGGTTTATATGCAACTTGAAGCAGGTCGGGGTCCTAGATTGTTGACAGGTTGCTAGATATGTTGTTCCAAGAAGGATGTGTATAGAACCTAAGCCAAATGAAGGTACAGGTTACTCAGCTATTCCTCATGATTGCCTGACTCAGAAGCACTATTTTGATTGGAGCTATTTCAGAACATTGATTGGACTCCTGTGATATAAAGATGAGGGTCACTAGACTGCAAAGTATCAGCACACCACAGTAGAGTTCTTGGACTTGAGAGATGGCTCACTGATTAAGAGTACTTGCTACTCTTCTGAAGGATCAGTTTCATTCCCAGACTTCATATCACGTAGCTCTCACCTGATTGTAAGTCCAGCTCCAGGGAGGTCTCGTACCTACTTCTGGAGTCCTCAGGTACGTAAACACATGCCTATACATACAAACATTAAGACATACACATGTACACATACAGAAAAGTATAAAAAGTCTTAAAAACAAAGCATGCATTCTGTCATATATGTTAAGGTCTATCAAGTCAAGTTTGTGAACCCAGATAGTCCTCAGTGTGAGTACATTCACTGGAGCCTGTTCAAACTTCTTAGCATCACGCCCTTAAGTAAGATCTACTCTCCTTCACCCAGCAGTGATCAGCTGCCAATAGTACCTCAGCTAATGTTGGGGTTTCCTGCCAATTTCTCCACTTTTATGCTGATTTTTGTCTGATTGAAGTCACATGGTCTTGTGTATGCTGTCACCATTGCTGTAAGTTCATATGAGCAAGTCCCCAGGAGGCTGTAAGGCTCTGTTACTTTATGGTCATGCACCATCCTGCCTCCTACAGTCATTTATCCCCTCTTCTGCAGTGGTGAATGAGCCCTGGGAGGCAGAGGCTTAATATAAGAGTTATAGAACTCTTATATGCACACTCTGGAGTTTCTTATTCACACTCAGGGATTCACAATCTGTAGTCTTTTATTCTCTACAATTTGAACAGTTGTAGCCTTTTATGTCATCACCCCTTTTGTACAAGGCAGATTCCTTGATTAGAGTTGAGAGATGCATTAGTAGCCTCTCTATCCGTGTTCTACTATGTTCCATGAGCCTTAGGTGTAGGGGCTCCACTGTAGATGTGTCACTTAGGATTGGGCATCTTGCAGACACTTACTATCTGTGTGGCCAGTTGTAGGACTCTGAATAGTCTCCATCTGGACTTAACATAAATGACAGATTGCATAAATTCTGGTGGGCCCAGAGAGGGGAGGGTGTATAAATATGATTAAGATGTATCTTACGGAATCCACAAAGTTCAATAAAAAGTATGCTGAAAAAACAAACAAATGAAAAACCCAAGTGATTTCTGCTTATGTCTCCTTCCCTGCTGCTGAGCTGTCTTGTGCTGTGTCTAGAGTGGATATAGCCCCACAGGTTTATTCATTTAGTCTAATCTAGCTTACCAGAGATTTTGATTTGTGAAGCTAAAAGACAAGTTGTGAAACAGCATTTATATTTTATAATTTCTTGTATTTTATGTTCTTCAGAACCTTGAAAGGCCAAGGGGCAAGCTAGCCTGAGGCAGGAATCTAGAATTTCTTCATCCCTTTATCATTATATCTTCTAACAATATCCCAGTCTTCACATTCCTTCTGAAATAGGGTAATCCTTTAGTCCCTGTAACAAGTGTTAAGATAGAGTCTTATTATATTTGTTTCTCCTTTAAGATAGCATGCCTCCATGCTATCTACTTGAATTGGAAACTTGTGAAAAGTTTGACTTGACAAGGTACCTTTAGGCAAGGATTATTGTGGAGCTTATCACTGTTTATTTAGTCTGTGGGTAGAAATCCAAGGATTTATAAGTACCAGCATTCTGAGTTAGGGTATTAGTAATAATGTGATTAGCATGTTGATGTCTGGCAGGAGTGGGACAGGGTACATATAGACCCCTGAGGTATACATGATCTACTACAGATGTTCTCATATCCTTTCTCAAGAACTGAGCTCACATCCTGAATGATGTATATTCCATTGCAGCATGAAGCTGAGCTCAGAATAATCATTCAAATAGGCATTGTTGGTGTTTGTAAAGTTGAATATATTCTCATTTTAAACACCTGGTCCAAGTATGAGTATTACCATAATTTTAATATTCCAAGTGTTTTGATTTGTTTTTGTTTGCTTTTCCCTTATAATCTTAAAAAAATGAAAACAGTCACCGAGTATTTTTGTCAAGGATTCAAGGTATTTGATTCCAAGATTTTGGAGACAATTTGTACAATCAAAATTCAAGTTGACTAATCTTCAAAGAAAATATATATCATTAGCAAATCTTGGTTGACTGTGAAAAAAATCAGGCTTACTTAAGACTTTGGTTTTGAGCTCAGGCCAGCAGGTTCTGACAACAGCAAAATTTTATCAAACAAATGCACAAAGAGTTTTAAAAATCCTTCCAAGTAACTCTAACAACACCCAGGCTGATTCATGCTACAAATGTTAACATCAAACTACAGATGTAAAAGAAAATTCTTAAACATCTAACAAGAAAGCACTTATAAACAGGTCAACTTGTAAATATGGATAATAAAAACATTTCATTGGCAAGAAATGGATTGTTATGCAGAGCTCCAAAAGTCACAAAAGCTGCTGTATCCCTTAAAGACAAGGGCTGTCATTGTCACCTTGACTATGTGTGCTTGGATTTATAATGCAGAGCACTGATGTTTTTGCAGAAGTGTATTAGCTGAGTATTCCTGTGAAGGAGCATGAAGGGATTACAAATTCAATTTATCTAGCACAAATTTTGCTTTAGTTATTCAGAGATAATGTGTTAAATGATAATTAAAATAAAATCACTTCGATGATTTCATAAACACTTAACTTTTTTGGATATTTTAGGAAAAACTGAAGACTTGACTGCCTAGACCCAATCTCACTTAGGATACTGGATTTCAAAATTCTAGGCTCTGGATATGTAATTTGTATGCTTTGGGAGTGTGTTTTATTTAGTTTTGTCTGAGACAAGGTTTTGCTCCAACCCAAAGTGCCCTTGAGCTCCTTTATCTCCTGCCTCAGCCTCCCATGTCCTGGGATTACAATCATGCACCATGTTCAGCTTTGCTTCAGCTGATTTAACATACAGGATCTGTGGTTCTCTATTATAACATAATAATCTAATAACACCTTTCATCACAAAATGTTTCTTTAAAAATTTTTATTGCCTTGGGGGCAATCAACAACTACCTAATTGGACTAAAAGCCCACTCAATGGTAGGAAACTCAAGTGTGGTAAAGTAAACATAAACAAATACAAATGAATGGAATGGTCATAGACCTTAGAGAAAACTCCAAGAGTGTCACATCTCTAGACTAATGTAATTTCTTACTATGTGCAAAATATGTATCCTTATGTTTACAGACAAATATCCCAGTGACCATGCATCAAGAAGCTAATTTTGCCCCAGTCAAAGAATATTACCAAAACCCACAACTGGCCACACATGGATATTGTCTATGAATTGCCCAGGCCTAAGTGACACATCTACAATGCAGCCTCTAAACATAAGGCTATTGGAAGATAGAACAGGAGTAAAGAATAAGGCACTAATGAATCTCTCACTTCTCATTAATGAAGTTCCCTCACGCAGCAGAGGGTCAGGAACACAAAAGGTCATAAATGGCCAATGTGTAGCGATCAAAAGTCTGCTAAATGCTGGTTCTTGAACAGGATCCTTTTATTAATCTTTACCCACTCAAGGCTCAGGGACCATCATGTAAGAGGGACAGAAAGATTGTAAAAGCCTGGGAGGAGATGCAGGGCCATATGGAAACAGAGGCTTACATGTTCCTGGGAACCTGCTTATATGATTCTATGGCAACGATGTTAGCATATGCAAGTCCCATGCAAACCCAGACAGACTAAAACCCAGCATAGAATGGGGAAAAAGGAACAGCAGACTCCAATCTTATCTGAAGAAGTGTTGGCAACTGATTGCTGCTAGGTGAAGAAGAGCTGATCTTCCTAAAACAAGGAACTCTAGATAGGTTGACTAGACTTCAGTGGATTGACTTGCAATGGGGAATGTCTGGGGACACTGAATTGATACAGTGGGCCTTAACAGGGGTGACAAAGTATATGGGCTCAGGTGGGGAGGCACTATGTGAGGGTGCCAGAAGGAGCAAAGGTATAAAGATGTTTAAGATTGTTTGAGATATTCTCTATGAAACACACAAAAATTCAATAAAATCAAATTTTAAAAAAATTCGGCACTAAAACTAAAAAAAGAAAACATTCTCATTAAAATCAGGAACAAAACAAGAATGTCCACTCTCTCAATCTTCTTCAGTATAGTACTTAAAGACTTCTCTAGAGCATTAAGACAAAGGAGATAAAATGCACGCAAAGTAGAATGGAAGAGGTCAGTATATCCTTATTTTCAGATGATATGATTCTATACTTAAAAGACCATAAAGACTCCACCAGAAAATTAGACTGATAAATACATTCAGCAAATTATCAATATATAAAATTAAGCTCCAGAATCAGCCACCAGCAAAATGCATACAGGCAAATAAATTTGGGAAATGATCCCATTCATGATAGCCTCAATAATAATAAAATTTCTTGGAATAAATATAACAAAGGAAATGAAGGACTTGTACAATAAAAACTTTAAGACATTAAAGAAATAAAATTGAAGAATATACCAGAAGCAGCAAAAAATAATCTTAAATTTCATATAGAAATATAAAATCCCAGAATAACCAAAATAATCCTGAACAATAAAATAGCTTCTATAGACATTATAATTCTTAATCTGAACATGTACTAGAGCTATAATAATAAAGATAGCATGTTACTGGTATAAAAATATACATATTGATTGAGAACCCTGATTTAAATCCACACATTTACAAACAACTGATTTTTGGCAAAGGAGCCATGATACACATAGAAGAAAAGGCAGTATATTCAACAAATGGTACAGGTCAAACCAAATAGCAAAATGTAGAAGAATGAAACTAGATCCACATCTCTCACCACACACAAAACTCAAGTCCAAATGGACCAATGACCTCAACATAAGACCAGATACTCTGAATTAGGCAGAATAGCAAGTAGGAATACATCAGAGATTATAATCACAGGAAAGGACTTTCTGAACAAGACCACTATACTGCAAGTTTAAGTCCAACAACTGACAAATGGAACCTCATGATACTGAAAAGTTTCAGTACAAAAAGAATATAATAACATGAAAAACCAAAATGACATCAACCCACCAAATACCAATAGTACTCTAGAGGAGTACAATGAGAATGCCTTAGAGATAATGCAGGACATGGAACTCAAAAGAACAATTATAAACATGATAAAAGAATTCAGTGAATTTAAAGAACACACAAAAAAAGAAATCAAAGAACTGAAGGAGGATAGGGATAAACTTCTGAACGAATACAGAAAAGAATTAGAAATATTGAAGAATACTCAGGCTGAAATGAAGAAGGAAGTGAAACTCTCAGTAAGCCAAATAGAAATGTCAGGAGAAAGCCTCACCAATAGGATGAATGAAATGGAGAAAAGAGTATCAAGACTGGAAGATAAAGTGGATGAACTAGACCACACAGGGAAAAATTATGAAAAATTTATGAAATCACAAGAATGGAATACACAGGAATTGTGTGACACCATAAAAAGAACAAACTTATGAATCATAGGCATACAGGAAGGAGAAGAATCCCAAGATAATGGCATGGACCAGATCTTCAACAGAATCATGGAAGAAAATTTCCAAAAATTAAAGAAAGGCATGCCCATACAAATACAAGAAGCATATAGAACACCAAACAGACAGGACCAGAAAAGAAAATTTCCACGGCACATCATAGTAAAAACACTACATGTACAAAGCAAAGAGACACTTATGAAAGCTGTAAAAGAGAAATAAGTCACATATAAAGGAAAACACATTAGGATTACAGCTGACTTCAGTGCAAACTATGAAAGCCAGAAGAGCCTGGACCAAAGTATTCCCAGTTTTAAATGACCACAGATGTTAACCTGGATTACCTATTATAGTTGAAGGGGAAAGAAAAATCTTCCATGACATAAATAGGCTGAAGGAATTCATGTCCACAAAACCAGCCCTTCAGAGAGTTCTGGAAGCAATACAAAGAGCTGAAGAAAGGAATGACTATACCCAAGGGGTTGAGAAAGGAAATCCAATGAAGGTATAACTGTGGAAAATTACAGCTACATCACAAATGTAAATAGCAATAAAAATGACAGGGTTCAATACTCATCTTTCATTAATAACTTTAAATGTTAATGGACTGAACTCCCCAGTCAAAAGACACAGGCTAGGTGAATGGATTAAGAAACAAAACCCATCTTTTTGTTGTCTGCAAGAAACTCATCTCACTTTCAAGGACAGACACTATCTCAAAGTAAAAGGATGGAAAAAAATATATCAAGCAAATGGCACGAAAAAAAGCAGGCGTAGCAATTCTAATATCAGACAAAATAGATTTTAAACTAAAACTAATCAGAAGAGACAAAGAGGGCCACTTCATTTTGATCAAAGGAACAATGAATCAAGAAGATATTACAATCAAGAATATATATTCACCATGCTCTGGTGCACCCAACTTCATAAAAACAATACTACAGGACTTTAAGACCCAGATTAACCCCAACTCATTAATAGTAGGGGACTTCAATACCCCACTGTCTCCATTAGATAGGTCAACAGGGCAGAAAGTTAACAGAGAGACATCTGAATTAAACAATACCATATATCAAATGGACTTAACAGACATCTACTGATTATTCTACCCGAGCATCAAAGGACATACTTTCTACTCAGCACCCCATGGAACCTTCTCCACAATCAGGCATACACTGGGGCACAAAACAAACCTCAACAAATACAAAAAGATTGAAATAATTCCATGCATTCTATCAGACCACAATGCAATAAAGCTTACAATCAACACCTGAAGAAGCCCTAATCACCCCATGATCATATTGAGGTTGAACAACACACTGCTGAATGATGAATGGGTCAAAAGAGAAATTAAGAAAGAAATAAAAGTATTCCTGGAATTAAATGAAAAGGACAATACAACATAACAAAACCTCTGGGACACGCTGAAAGTGGTCCTAAGAGGGAAGTTTATAGCTCTAAGTGACTCCATCAAAAAATCGGAAAGAACACTATAAATAAATGACTTAACATTTCAATTCAACACAGTTAAAAAGCAACAGTAAATGAAACCCAAACCCAGCAGACAAGAAGAAATAACAAAAATCAGGGGAGAAATTTACAGCCAATTTTGAAACAGATGCATCTTAGCTCTGGAAATTACTATTGAATATGTCAATGCTGTTGTAATGAAATGCTTCTTCTAATTATATGGTTATTAAATAAATAATTTAAAAAAAGAATACTATCATTGAAATGAAGAGGCAAACTACAGAATAAGAAAAGAAATCTACCATCTATAGCTCTGACAGAAGGTTAGTCTGTAGAACATATAAAGAACTCAAAAACGAAACATTAAAAAAAAAAAAAAACTGACAGCCCTACATTTGCAGCAGCCTCTTTTGATTGTCCACCAGAACTGGATGGTAAGTCCTTGTGGCTGAAAACACTACATACGTGGCCTATAGAATAAACAAGGAGATATCAAGCTGGTGTTGACTTCAGAAATTCATCTCTACTGGCTAGAGTTCATAGTGCTGGAAATTGCTCTATAAGCTAGTAGAACGAAAAGAAAAAGAAAAAAAAAAAAAACATCCAGCTGTGAATTTTGTGAATTAAAACATCTGGCTTGGCAAATTATACCTACCAATGCAATAGTGACACATATTACAGGAGTAACCAACCAATTTTTCATATTTAAAGTCCACTTCCTAGGATGGAGCCCATATCTGACATTGATATCATGCTTAGGAACCAGAGGCTAAAAAGTTCCCAGGACATAGGGGACTAGCTCATACAGGACTTTCTCTTGAGTAATAGTTATTGTATCAAGCTGACTCTTAATGAATCATTGTTATACACATAGATTGATGCATCTCTTAACTCTCACCAGAGACGTTTCCTTCTGCAACATATGGTGATTAACACCTGAAACCCACACCTGGCCAGCATGTGGATAACAAGAGGCTGCAGAGAGATTATCCCTTAATAGATCACCTTTATCAAACCTCTGACCCCTAAAGCTCAGGGATCATTTCAGAAGAGAGGGGGTAAAGATGTTAAGAGCCAGAGCTGGTGGAAAACTGCAAATAAACAGTTTTCCAGATTTCTGGTCAATTACTCATATGAACTCATAGCAAAAATGACAGGGTGCACAAGTCCAACGCAAGCTCAAATCAGGGAAAAAAAAAAATCCCCAGCACAGACATTAGGAAGTGGATAGGAAGCTCCAAACCCACCTAAGAAAATTATGACCTTGAATTTCTGCTGAGAGGGGTAGATACAGTCTCTTTCAAGCATGGGATTCAAGATAGGTTAACCAGGCTCTAGTGGGTGAACCCACACTGAAGGATACTTGAGACACACTTTAGTCTCTATAGTCCATACATATTTCTGTAATATATATATGTACATGTAAATTACTATATTAAATTGGGTGGGCCAATAGTATGGGAGGTGGGGATAGGAGAGGCAATCTACATACCTTCAAATTATATTGTATGAAAATAGAAAAAAAACAATAAAAATGAAAAAGTATATAAAATCTCAATTTTTAAAAAGAGCCCATTAAATATTTTATAAAATTTTTATTGTCCTTTTTTACATTTCATACACCAGTTCTTAATCAAATTCAAACTCCCTCCCTCATCCATGCCTTCCCTCCCCAACCCCCCACAGGACCTCATGTATTCTGCCATTAAGGAACCAGTATTGGAATAAAGTAGTAAATTTGAAAAAGAAAAATATGGGGCAAGAAGTTAGAAGCTAGACAGGTAGTTCTGAAAAGATTAAACAAATTCTGCCACATAGGTTAAGGCCTTCTGAGTCAAATTTGTTTCTCTAGATGTCCCTGAGTATAAGTTCATCCACTGAAACCTGATCAGCCTATCTAGCATCACTCCCTTAAAGATGACCAACTCTCCCTCACCCAGCAGTGATCAGCTGCCAAAAGTTCCTCAGGTAAAGTTGGGGCTTCATACCCATTTCCACAGGTCTATGCTGGATTTTTGTCTGATTTGAGTTTACATGTGTCTTGTACATGTTGTCACCATTACTGTAAGTTCATATGAGCAAGTTCCCAAGCATGTGGAAAATTCTGTTTCCTTATGTTCATCCACCACCTCTGGTTCTTACAATCTTTCCACCCCCTCTTCCACAATGGTGATTTAGCCCTGGGAGGCAAAGGTTTAATATAAGAGTCATATAGGGACACGCACTCTGCTGTCTCTTATTCTCCACAGGTTGGTCAGTTGTGGCTTTCTGTGTTACTCAGTCACCGTCTGCTGCATGTGGAAGCTTCACTGATCAGAGTGTAAAGAGGCCTTATTGTATATGACAGAATTCCGGAAATCCAGTTGGAGGTGGCTATAGGGAGTACTGAAAGTGGAAGGATTCTAAATATGATTAAGATATGGTGTGTGAAATGAACAAACATTCAATAAAATTTAAGTTGAAAAAAATGAAACACATTCAGTGCGTAAACTAAGTACTGAGTTCTGTACAATAAAACATACATTCCTGCTTCCCAGCACAGCATAGAAATATAGCATTCAACTCTTTGCTCCAAAAACATGATGAAACACAAATGGCTGAGAAATACTTTTAAAATGTTCAATATCTTTAGTTATAAAGTAAATGTAAATTAAAACTACTTTGAGATTTCATGTAACCCCAGTTCAAATGGCTAAGTTTCAAAAAAACAAGCAATGTCAATGCTGGTAAGCATGAAGAAAGGGGAGCTCTTTCCCTCTGCTGGAGGCAGTGCAAACTGGTGCGGCCACTATGGAAATTGGTGTAGAGATTCCCCCAAAATCTAGAAATTGATCTACCATTTGATCTAACCATCCCAATCTTATGCATATATCCATAAGATGCTGTACATGACTACAGAAATACCTGTTCATCCTTGTTCATTTCTACACTTTTCATAATAGCCAGGAAGTGGAAACAACCTAGAAGTACATCAACTGATGAATGGATAATGAAAGTGAGGAATATATGCACAATGGAATATTATTCAACTTTTGAAAATAAAATTTGCAGTAAATGAATGGAACTAGAAACAATCAACCTGATTGAGCTCATTCAGACCCAGAAAAACAAGTGTCACATATTCTCTCTCATAACTGGATATTAGCTTTGAAATCTTTGACATTCATGTTTCAGTTAAAAAATTTAGAGAGCCCCAAAACTAACAAACAGCCTTGAACAGGGGTGCTGGAGGCACCCTGGATGGAGAAGTGGAATGCAATAATATAAAGTGGGAAAGGAGAAAAATAGAGTAGGAAGGTTTGAATGGGGCAGGGAATGGAAACTAGGGCAGAAGAGGGAGTAAGGGAAGGGATAACTAACACTGAAGGCCTTACTACTATAGAGGTTACTTAAAATATATACTTACACACTATGAAATGTATATTGAAAGGAATTGTCCTACAACAGGGACATGTCCCAACTAAACAATATATGCTTGCAAAGTAAAAAGCCAATGATGGTAATTTGAAGCTGTTGATAAGGCATCCCATAGACCCTCAAACATTGCTGGCTATTGCCCCTGCTCTTGGTTACACACCAGATCTACACAGTAAGCCCATATTGCTGTTGACACTACAAACATGAACTGTAGAATAAACAAAGGGAGTCAAGCTCATGCTGATTTCAAAGCCTCATCTCTACTGGATAACTTTTATAGTACTGAAAGGTGTCATGCAAGCTACCTGAAGAGAAGATTTAGCATGAACCTTACCCAGCTGTGAATCCTGAAAGCTATAACAAGTGGCCTAGCAAATTATGCCCACTAATGTAATAGTGGCATGAATATTATAGGAGTAGCCAACTACTTTCAATTGGGTTTAAGATATGCATCATAGAATGGAGTCCATTACTGCCATTGATATCAGGCTTAGGAGTCTGAGTCTAGGCAGCCCAGAGTCCATGGAGAAAGCCTAATACAACTGTTCTGCTAAATAGATAAAGCATTACATTTATTTTTAATGACTTGTGGTTAATGCTTTTTCAACTCTCCACAGAGTAGATTCCTTACACAGCAGAGGGTGCTTAACACAGAGAGTCACAACTGGTCAACATGCAAAGCATAAGAGACTGCAGAGTGCTTATCCTTGAACAGTCACCTATAATAAACAACTGTCTCCTAAGCTCATGGATAATTTTAGAAGAGGATGTGGGAAGGATGTAAGATCCAGAGGAATTGGATGACCACAAGGAACCAAGGTTTTCCACTCAGCTGATCAGTTACTCATATGAACTCACAGCAATGGTAACAGCAAACATGAGACCCATGAAACCTCAAGCTAGACAGAATCTCAGCATAGATGAGGGAAATGTGGGAGAAACCCCACCCCTATTTGAGGAACTACTGGCAACCAGTGGCTTCTGGGAAGGGAAGATTCAGTCTCATTTAAGGATGAGACTGTTAGTAGGTTGACTAGCTTCCAGTAGAAGAACCCACACCAAAAGGCATTTGGGTACACACACACACACACACACACACACACACACACACACACACATATATATCTCAAGCTAGACAGAATCTCAGCATAGATGAGGGAAATGTGGGAGAAACCCCACCCCTATTTGAGGAACTACTGGCAACCAGTGGCTTCTGGGAAGGGAAGATTCAGTCTCATTTAAGGATGAGACTGTTAGTAGGTTGACTAGCTTCCAGTAGAAGAACCCACACCAAAAGGCATTTGGGTACACACACACACACACACACACACACACACACACACACACACACATGTTTAAACTTGGTGGGAGGTTAGAAATGAGGGTGAAGTCACAGGAGCAAAATATATTCTATGAAATCTCCCCCCGCAAAGAACACATAACCAATTCTCAAAATTCAATAAAATAAAGCAATTCAGTTTGTAAAAATTTTGTTCATTAGCATGTGTGTGCATGTGGAGGTCAAAAGATAATGTTGAGTTTTTTTCTCTAGTTTCACCTTTATTTGAGATTGGGGATTGAATTCAGGTCATGGGCTTGCATGCAAACTCCTTTACCTGCTGAGCCATGTCATTGGCTCCCACAAATAATTTCAACGCTCAGTGTCTAGACAAGTTAATCCTAAATATACTGGCTACCTTCTAATGCTTCCACGGTGTATTGAAATAATCTGTTCATCTGTCTTCACACTTGGGATGATAATAGCTTACTCACTTTTGAAACTTTGCCCAAAGAAATTGATATCCTAAGTATAAATATCTCGTACAGTAGGTAACTGATGAAAACTTTAGCAGCATCTTTGTGTTCACTAAAATATTTTTGTTTTGTAAAGGTGCATAGCAAATTATTTGATTTTTTGGCTTTGAGGTTTTAAGATAATCTGTATATTTTAAACAAAATTCACACTACTGGTTTCAGAAATTAGCAATTTGCTTTGAAGTGATCTCTTTAAACTTGGTGACAGGAAATGCTTACTGACAATCCAATAATCATTCCACTACTCTTCATTCCTAGCATCACACTAAGTAGTTTTTCAATAACATTTTAAACAAATAAATGCAGTCTTTCATCTGGTATTTTTTGAACTCATAAAATGGACCATCTAAGCAATCATACTGTCTATGTTTTTGACCCTTTATTCATTTAAACTATCATACTTTAAGCTTTTGCCCCTTCGTTACTAAGAGCTTGGAACCAAAACTTGCTAGCTTGGAATCCTAGCAGGTATCCTAGTTCTACAAGATGATCAGCAGCCCCTTAATGAAGCAGAGCAGAGTCTCGAGCCTCTCGCTGTATAATACCTCTGGACTGTCTATCTTTGGTTTTCATATTATAATCATAAAAATGAACCCTCCATAAAAATTAATGCTATTAAAGGAATCTTAATTTATTTCTTAATGGATACTTTAATCTAGTCTCTGGTTACTTTTATAATCTTAAGAATTGGTTTTGTATGTTAAAAATTATAAAATTTTTACCATATAATACACAATTTCACACTTAATCTTCACTTAAAAATCTGGGAGTAATATTAATACAAAAAAGATAGAGGCAGAAGATAAAGCTTTAAAGAATGTCTGGTCTTTAGTAGACTCCTGGGTGTTGTATTTTAACTTTTTGACACCATTTTCTTTGTCTGCAGAAGAAGAACAGCAATACTATGCTGTCTCGTGTGGTTTCGGGAAGGATAAACAGCTTAAAACATTGTGTGGAAAGTAATGGAGGCTGTACACAAGTTACAAGAACTAAAGCATTGTGTTTTCAAATACGTTTGACTATAAAACATTAAGAAAAATTCCATATTATGTTACATTTTGGGAATATTTTTTCTGAAAAAAATTAAAGCTTTCATATTTAAGGGATCTCTAATCTACTCTATTCCTGAGGACGTCATATAATACATGGCCTCATTTTCCAAGGGAAACTAATATTGCAATGAATCAAGTTCTATATGAGGCATTTTGAGGTTTTTTTAAATGCTTCTGAACAGAACATTAAAGTCATTGCAATCTCTGCATGGTGTAAATCAAAGTCTGAGTAATCATGTGGTTTTTCTGAATGCTAATAGTAAAGAGATAATCTAGTTCACAAAACAAGATCCAATTTTTTTTTTTTTTTTTTTATATTTTGGAACAGGAGTCTCGTAGCCTCCAGTCTCGTGGCCTGGAACTCACTACGAAGACCAGGGTGGCCTTTATCTTATGGAGAGCTGCCTGTCTCTGTCTCCAGAGTGCTGGAATTAAAGATATCCACTGCCATGCCTGGTTAAATTCCTCTGTTTGGGAGTTATTTGCCCCCAAATACCTCCTCTGTGCAATACACACACATGCATAAACACACACACTCCCATTAACAGACCAATTAAAAGCAACATCATACTTTTAATTGATCCTATCTTTCCAGTTTTCAAGGAAAATAACAAGCATCCAAATTATTTTATTACATTTTCTACAGCCATAAAAGTAATTTAACTAAAATTTTTAAATATTTTTATTATTTTTATTTTTGCGTATGAGCATATTGCCTACATGTATGTAAGTGCTCCCATCTCATGCAATGCCTGCAGAGGCTAGAAATGGCCGTTAGATTCTCCTGGAGCTGCATATAAGGTCAGTGTTAGCTGCTATGTTGATGCTGGGAATTGAACCCAGGTCCTGTGCAAAAGCAGCCACTACTCTGAACCTCTGAGTGAACTCCCCAGCCCCTATAAGTATCCTAACTTTTGAATGTCTTTTCTTTCTTTCCTCCAGCTTAATGTATTTGAGAATTTCATAGAAGTGCACAGTATTCACATTTTTACCCTTCTTTCCCCTCTCTAATGCCTCACTTCCCCAAACCCTCTTGAATATATGACATTTTATTCTTTAATTACTGTTGTGATAGTTAATCATACTCACATATACACAAAACTCTGTGTTTCCAATAAATATTGCCTTACTTGCATGTGTTTAGAACTGACCACTTAGGATTGAAAATAACTGGTTCTCACTCCCTCAGCAACCATTGGCTGCCTGTAGCTCTTCATTTAGGTGTGGGGCCTTGTGAAAATTTTCTATGTTGACATGTCCACTAGTTTCTGTAGGTTTTGAACAAGCAATCATATTGTTGAGAGTTCATGGATGCAGCATCCCTGCCATATCTAGAAGACATTATCTCATAGCTGTCCTCATCTTCAGACACAAAATTTTGTCACTCTTCTGCAATGTTACCTGAGTCTCAGGTGTAGGGGTGGTATTATAAATGCCCCATTTGGGACTGACACCCCAGGATCACTTATTCTGTCTTTTCTGTCAGTTGTGGATCTCTCTAAAAGCCTCTGTCAGCTGCAAAAATAAGTTTCTTTAATAAGGAGTGAGAGCTACACTTATCTATGGGCAAAAGACATATTTAGAAGGCAGTTGGAAAGTATATTAGCTTAGTAACGTGGTAGTGGCAGGTTCTCCTGTACTGCCAATGACCTCTCCAGCCACAGGCCCCTGACTATGTTTTCATTACTGGGTTAAGTTCCCTCCAGCTGAGGGAGGTTTAGGTCCAATTAGCCCCAATATACAAAGATACAAGTGCAATTAGAAATTGCCATTGTTGTAATTGCCTGCCGGAACATGAATGTAAGACCCTATTGCTGAAGACACCACATGCTTCTGGTACAGGACATGGAGAAATCAAGCTGATATGGATCTGGAAGCTTTCTCCCTGAAGTATAGCTCTCATAGCATCTGAAGGTACTATGACAGCTGCCAAGGGAGAAAAGTTACCAACACTCCTATGCAGATGTATAATCAGAGAACCATAGCAACCAGGCTAGCAAAATATCCTAAAGTCTTTTTTCACCTTCACAATCCTCAGTACACTGAGACTATAATGCATTATAGTATGCTACAATTTTAAATTCCTACTCTTAGCTCACTTGATATTTATAGTGTATGTAAAAAATTGCTCATCTTATTGACTAGGCATAACACGTAATAAAATGAATGCACATTTTTTCTAGATTATTTTTTCTAGTCAGGTCATTTGGTTTGTATGAAAAATACCAATTTTAGGTTGAGAAAAGGAATAGTGGATGTGGTCCTTCCCTTGTGTTGATATTTGTATCACAAATGAGTAAATATGAAGACAGAGCCCTATGGTTTCTTTTTCTAGAGGAAAATGAGGCCAAGGACAAATCTACATTTCAATGACAATATAACTTTGCAAGCCCTCTGAATTTTGACTGGCTACTAGCTTCTTTGTAATTGGAGTTAGGTCTAGCTGCCAATGCTCTGCAGGCATAATCCATGGCGAATTGCTGTTCAAATTCAAAAGGAGTTTCATCTCATTAAAAGCAAAAGAAACCAATGCAAATAGCATGGCTGTTAGGATCTACTACATGGCACTGACTCTAGTGATCCCAGGGGCTGGTCTCCAATTCCAGAGGGAGCCATCCACAGAGCAGGAAAAAAACGTCTCTTTCCTTTGCCCATTACTTTTGAGCACCAACTTATGGAGCCTTGAAAAATACAATGTAGAAAACACAGGTCTTTTCATGACAAGTAAAGCAAACATTCATGAGAAAAAAATGTTTGGATAGGATATTACATGAAATAAGCCAGTTATATGGATAACTGACTTCAAATAACTCAATAGCCTGTATCTTCCTTTAATATTAATAGTATTAATAAATGGAACTCTTAATAAATTCTTAAGCATTTTCACATCTACTCACAACCTAATAGATTAAGAATGTGATAAATTATTTAAAATCTTGGGATTTAGAAACAAATACCTGAGATCCAAATATCAGTAAGTACATAAAAAGACTCGGTCAATTTTTTATTACCTCAGTAATGAAGTAGCTTCATTAGCAGAACTTATACTATTTACCTTACTAGGTTATCATAAACTTCGTTTTGAAGTTTACTTACTTTACTTAATCAGTTAAGTAACACTTACTAACTTTAATTTTATGGATGGAAAAAGGGAACCGCAAATACTAAAGAGAATCAACAGTTTCCAAAAAACAGATCATGACTGAAATACATGTACTGAAATACAACTGTCAGATTTGTGCTGACAGTTTTTCTCAGGTGTTTCAAAACTTTATAAATTATTTTGTGAAGATTAAAAGAGATGCACCCTCTGAACTTAGATAAATCTTCTGTATCTTAGATAATATTTCATACCAAAAGTTTACATGTTTTCAAAGGTGTGCTGTTATATTAGCAAGATAACAATTAAAACTTTCACCCATTATCTTCGTAGATGTGGCAAAGGTCAACAAAATTATAAGTATAAATCCCTCTACATTTCACAAAGGAGTATCAGAACAATCTATTAATAATTTCCCAAGGAACTATCCCCAAACTTGGATTTGCCATTCATTAAGCATTTATAAATTTCCAGTGCGTGTGACAATGTAAGTTGGCAATTTATTAGCTGAAGTTAAAAGAAATGAAACCACTCAAATATTTCTTCTATGGAGAAAATTTAATTCATAAACTAAACTTGTAAGGACAGTTAGGAAAAGAATAATGTTGGACTTTCTGCTAAAATGCTTTTGCAGTCATCTTGTAAGCTAAAACTGCAATATATTCCCAGGTTTATCTAAGATTCATTCTGTACACTATGCCACAAGCAAAGGCCACCAAACTGGATCACTCCGTGAGTAGAAACAAGTTTGAGAACAAACAAATAGCTGGGCTCCCCAGGGGGACCAGAGAGACAGCCACTAGTAGAAGAAGCAGAACAAATTTTATTGATAGTTACAGGCTCAGGCAACTTTCCATGCTTCTCCTGTCTGGGCAGGTGACCTCTGGGAGATGAGGAAGCAGTGGCCTCCTGATGAACGGGGAGGTGTTTGGTCACTTGATTTCTGAGGAATGGTATTTTGGTTTCCTCTTTCTGGTTAAGGAACCTGGTAGCCCAGAATTCAAGGGAGCTTGCCAGCACTGACACCATTTGGAGGACCTAACATCAATACTGTTGAGAGACTGGAAATACAGTTTTTGAAAGGTAACCATACAGTGACCAGCTCATGAATCTGGGCTATCTTAGAGTCCACTGAAGAAAACTTTGGTCTGCTCTCCCCTCAGTCTCTCCCCCTTCTAGTCTTGGGACCAGGCCCAGTCCTGCTCCTTCCGCCTCACGTCTCTGCACTAGCTTCCTAACCCAGATTACCTTAATCCTCCATCTTAGTCCATTAGAACCTCTCTAGGCTGAGTCCACTCAAGCCTCCTGATCTCCCTACCACAGACCTGCCTATTACCACGGTAAGTCAGATCCCACCCACTGCCCCTTGATTCCCCTGCAGCCTGAGCAGCTCCACCATCTCCCTACACTGGGTATGCCTTCTTGCCTTAGGCCCAGGCCCACTCCTGCTCTTTCTGCCCCAGATCTCTGGACTAACATTTAGCTCAGACCCGACCATGTGTCCTGATTCCCTACACCCAGACTAGCTCAATTCTCCAGCTTCATTTGTAAACACTTCCACAGGCTGTCCCCACCCCATTTTTACCCTTGGCCTTCCACCTGATCTACCTGACATAAACCTGCCTACTACAGAGACGAGTCCTCTACCCTGAAAGAACTACTGGCAACTGATTATTTACTGATGACTGAGGGAGACTAGATCTTCTTTAATGGGGAGACTCTAGTTAGACTGACTAGAACAAGTGAATGAACTTGCACGTAGGGACATCTGGGTACAAAGGCTTGACCAGATGAACTTAACATATATGAAAGCATGCTTGAAATCCGGTGGGGTATTGGGTGGCGGCATGGAGAGGGGGGGGTCTCAGTTTATTAAGATTATGTGAAATGCACAAAAGAATCAATAAAATATTTTTTAAAAGGAGAAATGACAATTGTTATTCAGAGTTTGGGAAGTTTCCTATAAATGAGCCAAATGAGCCTGCCATTCAAATCAAACAATTGACAACATAGTTGATAAAATTCAGACCCACAATTGAAAATGATAATTCTAGAAGACTTATGCTTTCTATTGTGAGTATACTTAAAATAAATTTCTGAGACTGGTAATAATGTTTATGAGAAATTGTGATTTTTCTTCTCTCAAAGAATGAAGTCTTTCACATGTATAAGAGTTGTATCACTAAGTTAATAAAAATTTTGCAAATGCCCAGTGTCATAATATCATGCATGGGTAAGATACATTCAAAGTGAAAGATAGAGCAGTGGATTTTGTTATACTGGAAGAAAAAATTTAAGTGATGAATCCAGATTCTGTGCTGCAAGAAAGTTTAGACTCTACCACCTGTCAATTATGATTTAAGCAACATTAATGTAGAATATGCAATTACTTGATTAAACCTTACCGATTGCCTTACCGATACCTCTCACTTTTCTAAGCATATATGTGTATTTGGTTGCATTTTCTTTCCTCTTCCTTCTGCTTCTCCTTTTTTTCTCTTCTTCTCCCCCTCCTCTTCTTCCTCCTCCTCTTCCTCCTCCTCCTCCTCTTCCTCCTCCTCTTCTTCCTCCTTTTCCTGCTCCTCTCCCTCCACCTGCTGCTCCTCCTC
>NW_008351640.1:4373864-4402546 GCF_000622305.1 Nannospalax galili | reverse complement strand
TCCTCCTCCTCCTCCTCCTTCTTCTTCTTCTTCTTCTTCTTCTTCTTCTTCTTCTTCTTCTTCTTCTTCTTCTTCCTCTTCTTCCTCTTCTTCCTCTTCTTCTTTTTCTGACAGGGTATTTCTGTGTAGCCCTGGCTGGCCTGGATTTGCTAGGTAGAAGAGGCTGTCCTTGAACTCAGAGATCAACCTGGCTCTGCCTCCTCCCAGTGCTGAAATTAAAGGCTTGTGACACCATGCCCAGCTGACTGTATTATTCCCATGTTTCATTCAAAAATTGCAAAGGCCTGAATATATAAGAAATAGAAACATCCAAGAGTCAACCAGTAAAGGAACTTGCCACCAAAGCATGATAATCTAAGTTCAATCTTCAAAACCAACAGAGTGGAAGGAAAGAATCAGCTCCTACAAGTCCTTTTCAGTATAGCATCCATGTGTGCACACTCATTCTCATTGTCACTTACACACACACATACTAAATAATTAAATAAATCAAAAAAGTTTATCATATGCTTAACATTTTCTGGATTAGTAAGCTTAAGGTGCATTCTTAACACTGGACTGAACAAGCACATAATACAATTCATCTTATAAAGTAGAAATCTCTTGACTAGAGATGACTCAGCCAGCAGTTAAGAGCACTTGCTTGTCTCCCAGAAGACCAGAGTTTAGTTTCCAGTTGCTCACAAACATCTGTAACTCCAGTTCAAGAGGATTTGATCTGTGACCCACTTCCGGCTCCTGTGGGCACCTGCATACATGTGGTGTACAATCACATAGCCACACATATACACATTAAAAATAATAAAAATAAACCTAAAATTTAAAAATTATTTATTTTATGTGTGTGAGTGTTTTTGCCCACAGGAATGCAAGGGTATACATTCCTGCAATGCCCTAGGAGAAGGAAGAGAGTATTAATTCTCCTGGAACTGGAGTTATGGATGATTGTTAGTTACTGTGTGGCTCTCAGCCATCTCTCTAGCTCCTAAAAATAAATCTTGCAAATAGAAACTTCTTTACAATGAGTATCTGAATAACATTTCTTAATAAGGTGGGTTTGGGTTAGACCATTGAGATCAGGGGATAGGAGTATGGAACCACATTTTTATAGAGATTTACAGAATGACATGGAACTATGCTAGACTGTTGCTGGGTTATGAGAAAGGATGGTGCTTAGAAAGACCTCCACAACCTTGGGAAGACCTTTGTTCACTGTTCTTTTGGAAGAGAAGGACCCAGGTGGGTGAGATCTCCAAAGGTTTTCCCATCCCAGTGATCTATGTCCCAGGAAGGAAATCACAGGGATCTGAAAGGGAGGAGGGTGTATTAGCAGCATTGTGGGGTTACCAAGTGCCTCAGGATTGTACCTTAGCCTCCCTGATAGTGGAGGCCCAGGCCAAGGCCTTAGGGAAAGACAGGCCAGACTGGACTTGATTAGTCAGGAGACAAGGAGATAGCTCAGAAATAAGGAAGCTGAGGAAGAATGGTAAGTCCAGAACAAAGATGTTGGAAAACAAAACACTGTCTCCAGGGATGACAAGGCATTGCTTTGTCAGAGTTCCAAGCCCCAGGTCACTATCAGGCTGGCCTGGCTGGCAGCTGCGTTATCAAGGACATTGATATCAAGGAGGGCTTCCAAGCACTTCTGTAAGTAGCTGGCACTAAGACCTCAGCCTCAGTCTGGATGCTTGTTATATCTCTCAACTGCAGGACTCCAGTCAAGTGAGGTACTAGGGTGTCTGGACTGGAACACAACCTGCCTAGAACAGCTGCTGTAGCTTCTCCTGTGTCTTTATGGATGATTAGGGCCACATGACTGTGGTCCACTCAGAGATGCCAGTCAGATACACAGTGAGCAGCAGCCCTGAACTAGACCAGAGCCTACTAGAGCAGATCCCCCTGAAGCACCAGGTAAGAGTCATTTATTTCCTGCTTGTTGCCTCAACTTTGGTATCAGATGTACCCAAGATAGCAATGAGGTCTCTGAGCTGTTCAGCCATTTACTATGCATCTGTCTGTTCAACCTATTGAAATGTGGCCAGCTAAGACAGAGTGTCCTGTTACATGATTTGTTTCTATGCCGACTAATGGATTTTTGTGATTTAATAAAGTTGACAAACAATTAACTCTCACAATGCTATAATAACATGGACATGTCCCATATATACTGTCCTTTTTGATATATCCTGTTGCCTACTTTCAATAAAATTCTGTACCAGGCTTAAAGGGGAAACTTACATAAAAGAGTAAAAACAGGTTTTAGAGAGCGTAGGAAACACCTTAGAATTTATACAACACGTGAAGTGAAAAAACACAATATTTTTCAAATATTTTAGAAATAGTTATAGAAAAATTAGATTTTGACTTAAAAGAAATATTTTAACAATTATAAATACTTAATAAGTGACAGTTCTAATAGTCTGTAGGAAGATTGAAGATTTGATGGACAAGGGTAGGGATGAGATTTGGTTACCTGAATTTCTGTTGATGGTCTAAAACCTGGGCCTCTCTGAACATCATAAAATTGTTGAATATTTTGTGTGTTTGACATGTCAAAAAAAAAGAATGTTTGGCATAATTATATTATTCATATTTTGTCACTTTCCATACATACAAAATAAGTAAAGAAAGAAAAGACTTATGTTAGCTCTTGGCATCAGAGGTTTCAGTTCACAATCTTGTTGTGCCCTTCCTTTGGGTCTGATGCAAAGCAAAGTGTCTGACAGAAATTGACAATGAATCCTGAGACTTGGGAGGAGGAGCTGCGATACTGGTGCCCCATTTTGGGTGGAACACTTCACAGTCTCTTGTTCTCTGCAATTTGACCAGTTGTGGGTTGCTGTGTTGTCATCTGGTTGAAGGAAAAATTTTTGTTGTTGCTGTTGTTCATGAGTGTTGAAAGATGCATGAATCTATGGGTATGCCTTACCCAGCTGGGACCCCTAGGAGCTACAATAACAAGTGACCTGGAAAGATATGCCCCCTAGTGCAATGTATGTATGTTTGCACAAACATAATGGAAGTAGCCAACTGAATTCGGTCCACTACTTCAAAAGATATAGCCCATACCTGGCACTGTTATCAGGGTCAAGAACCTGTGATCAGCCCATATGGGAGACCCTATTATTCTCTTCAGTAAGCATAGTATTAAACAGACTCCTAATGAGTTATTGAGAGTTTCTTTTCTTTTCTTTTTTTTTTTTTTTTTTTTTTTTTTGAGACAGGGTCTCCCTGTAGTCCCAGCTGACCTGAACTCACTATGTAGACCAAGCTGGCCTTGAACTCACAGAGATCCACCTGCCTCTGCCTCCCAAGTGCTGGGACTAAAGGCATGCGCAACCACGCCCAGCCGAGAGTTTCATTCTTATGAGTTAATTACATTATAAATATTCTACCTCCATACCATCACATTAAAGCATAAATCCCAATGTAAATTTTGGAGATGGTACAGAAATTCAGTACATAGAGGTAAACATCTTAAATTTATAGCTTTAATTTTATTGCATGAACTAAATCAATGCATTCAACCTAAAAAAAATGCATACTTACAGAATCCAAAAAATTTTCAAATGAAAAATCTCATTTTCCAATGCCAATCATATATCTACTTTATATTTGAGTCTGTGTTTATAGTGGAGTTTATGGGGTAGCAGAAGGTACACTGTTTTGACTACATAAAATTTATGATCTGTGTTAGAAAATTAGGTTCTGGGCAGGGAGATGTCTCAGTGGATAAAGTACTTGCTGTGAAAGCTTCAAGAACTGAGTTCCTATTCCTAGAACCTGTGTAAAGTTGGCATGGTAGTGCATGTCTGAAATCCACCGTCTCTTACAGTCAGCTGGGAGGCAGAGGCAGGAAACTGGCCAGAGGATTACAGATCACCCTAGCTAAAACTAAAATAAAAAAGAAATTTGCACTTATTTTTCCTATTTTTTTTTTCCTGGAACAGTCAAAGAGTACACAGAAACCAAATTCTACAACTACACATATTCTCTACTGTTAATATTTTAGAAGGAGAATTACTGAATTAAAATTGTTTTTAAAACTTCAAATTTCAAAAAGCAAATACTATTGGACCTTGAGGTAAAATATTAGGACTTACTTTCCACTGGGCACTTAATTCTGGTTATAATACAGAAAAATTTAGATAAACACACATAGGCAATAGGTATCATCATTATAAATATATTTTATATATGCACATTTTGATTCAAGTAAACGGTTTGATTAGCCACAAACAGCATCCTTAATTTCAAAATCATCAGTGAAAATTTCGCCAGACTGTAAGACTCACAGTGGTTCAGACCTTCCTCTGTTCTTTTTTTGTGGATTTGTGGGGTTTTTTATTACTATTCATTGGAATGGTCTTATTTCATTTTTTGGTTTTCCACTGTTGTATGCCAACCACTCAAGGTGAAAGAGTTGGCACATATCTTCTATTTGATAAATGTTTGTTGATAAATAAAAATGCTATAACTTCACAAGTTTTCTTTATCGGCTATGAGCAATATGAATCTCCTTGCAGGAATGAAAGATATAGGTTAAGTAAGAGGGTTGGTCCCAGGGGCTGGTTCCTCCAAGGGGCAGGACCTGCTGCAGAGAATTGACTTCTGAGAGTTAAGCCAAGGAGGGAGGGGATTCTGGGTGCCATCTTGGGATGGAAGCCTCTGACAGCTCTTAGCCACAGATGTGGAGAGAAAGATGACCCCGGCATCTCACCCACATGGACACGAGAGTGGGCATTCACTGACCTGGCACGAGACTGTGGGCCCAAGATGCATGGGCAACAGTTAATGGAAACAGTGGGCAGGTGTGGAAGTGATATGGAATGCCAGGTCGAGCTACACAGAGCCGGGTACCGGGTGACAGGTGTGTGTTTCTTTTTAAGTTTCTCCATTTCCCCCCTCCCTACCCAAGATATAAAATGAAAAATCCAGATGAAAATGTTATGTTGTTCATCCAATAGTGCCCTGACCAAGAGACACTGAAAAAACAGGGAGCAGGAAGGGGAAAATTTAGTGGGACAGAGGGAGAACTTGGGCATGGTTCTACTAAAATATAATCATAATCCTGATTTCAGATCTATATTTGTATTGAAAAGTACAGGAAATACGATTTGCTTTAACATAGAATGTACTGAGACCTGTGTTTCCATGTTTATAATTAATATGGCACTTATCTTAATGAGCACATGCCACTCCTCTCTCTGCAGAGCCTCTCAACAAAACTGAAATAGCCAGGTACTGGAAGTGGCATGGCAGAATACCACACACCCTGACTCACAATTAGTTTCTATAACAATGTGGTTATTTTTTTAATAAAATTGTATATTTATCTTCATATTGCAGAAAGAGGAAGCAACAGATGGCTCCTTTTCACAGAAAATGATTCCAATCCAGGATGTCATTTGGAGAGGGATCAGTTGTCACATAGTGTTTAAGTCTTACATGAAACTGAAGAAGGTGGAGTGTATCTTGGGACTTCCTTCAGAAGACTTCAAAACAGTCTCAATGCTAGGTATTAACGTTTGGCCCAGAATTAAGCTGATGTCTAATATGGAATAAAGTGTGTCTCTCTAAATGGTATGGTAACACCCAGTGAGTGTGATTGTGAGCTTATTTAGAAATAAGATGTTTTTAATTAAAATGAAATGAAAATGAGTTGTACGAGATTAGAATGGGCACTAAATCTAATAACTTTTATGCTGAAGAGGAAATAGAGATTTGAAGGAACAAAGTACAGTGGAAAGCTGGTCAGCATATGACTAAGGCAGGGACAAGAAGAGCAGAGCTACAAAGCCAGGAATGGCAAGATTACCATCAAATACTAGGAAAATATAGAGGGAGCATATCCATGAAATGCCTTGACTTTGAATACCTGACCTGCAGAATGGTCAGAAACTGTATTTCCTTGTTTCAATTCTCTTAGCAAAATAGATAACTTGATAAACTACCCTGCAAACCCAAGGACCAGTGTTACGATGCCCAGAAACCATGTAAAAGTGTAGGTTTGGGAGCACATTCCTGCAACTTCAGCCTTGAGGGAAGTTCATTGGAAAGTCAGATAGCTTGGTATTCAGTGACATTAAGTGTCTGAGCGACCCTGTCTCAAAGTATTAAAATAGCCATTGAGGAAAGACCCAGCATGGTTGACCTTGGGCCTTCACATGCACATGCACACACATGAATATGTACATACCACAGACATACACACCAACACTAACATACAGACACAAACAAGATAAATAAATACATAATTTTTCATATATATATATATATATATAAAATATTTTTATTGAGCTTCTGTATTCTCATGCAACAGTTCTCATTCAAACCTGGACCTCCTTCCCTATCCATGCCTCCCTCATTGCCCCACCAGACTCCATGCACTCCCCCACACATGGTAAGCCTTATCCAGTCCAGCATTTGCACCCAGATACCCTTCAGAGAAAATTTTTCCAGTGCAGTCCAGTCAGTCCATCCAGAGATCATATATAAGGCATACTCTCCATCACCTAGCAACAACCAGCCACCAATAACTCTCAGTTTAGGGCCAGTCCACCAACCAGGTCTTGCCTCCCCTCTGGGCCCTTGTTCAGTTGAGTTGGCATGGGTCCTGTGCTGGATGCCACCACTGACACAAATTCAGGTGTATACACGTCCAGTTGCCTGAAAGACTTTGCTTCCCTGTATTCACGAACCAGACCTGGCTCTTAAAATTTTTCTGCTCCCTCTTCCACAATGGTCCCTGAGCCATTGGTGGGTGAGGCTTAATATAGGTGTCTCATCCAGGGACACATACTCTGTAGTCTCTTATTCTTTAAAACTTGGTCAGCAGTGGCCCGTGTGCATTGCACTCTGCTGTACAAGGAAACTTTACTGATGAGATTTGAGAGATGCATTAGTTTTCTCTCTACCCTTTGTTGCACTATGTCCCATGAACATTAGTTGTAGAGGTTCTACTGCAGATGTGTCACTTAGTACTAGGCATCTGTCAGACATATATTCTCTGTGTCTGACCAGTTGTGTAATTCTGCAGTAGGCTCCATCTCATTCAAAAAGAAACTTCTTTGAGGAGTGGTGTATTGTATGCTTGCTTGTAAATATAAGCATTGATATTTAGCATAATGCAAGAAATTTAATTTGTCTAGAGATACGAAAGATATAGGGTTTTCTCTAGAATCTACAGCCTCTCCTGCCATGTGTAGTTTGACTAAGTTCATTGTTCCACATTTGAGATCACATCCACCGAGGGGGCTTCAAGTCCAATTAGAGAGACATTGACCACCCCCCAAACTACTACAGCTGCCATGTGGAAGTAGAAGTAGCCTGCCATGTGGGTCTTCATGGTTACTAGGCCTTACGGCCCTGTCAGACCATTGACCCCTTTTCTCCCTTGACAGTTTGCATATCATCATCTAGCCTTATGATAGCCGAACTTTGGTTACAAGAATTCCAAATCCATTTGTCCTCCAATGCTTCAAGACCTGTATCCAAAGCACATCCTGTCTTCAGCAGTAAAGTCTATCTACTAGTTCTTGGGGATAACCAAGAGGTCTGGAAAGAGCCTGTGTTATTTTGGGAGTCTCATAAACCACCCTCACCAATCACCCAATGGGAGGTCTCTTCTGTCTGGCACTGTGTTCCTTGTCAAGCAGCTCCCAGGTTTGCATATGCAATAACATTCAGATACTGTATTTATATTTCCCATGGGGTTTTGAGGGCACCACATTTACCTCTAGGTTTTCTAGCCTCCCAAGATTCATTGATCTCTAATTTTTTCCCTCCCATCCTGCCTCCCTCTTCCCTCCCTAGTCCAAGATCCCCCATTATGCCACCAAGAACACCAACCTCCCACCAGCCTCCTTCTCCTGACTTCCCTACCTCCACACACCATGACCCCTTGCATGTCCCTCCATCCTCCCCTCTCCTCCCTGCCAAACACTCTCATTTTCTCCTTCTCTGCCCTGATAACATCTGTTCCCTACTATCACTCTTTCACGTTCTTTCTTTTCCTTTACGTCCATGTATCCTTTCTACTTTCGTAGATCCTGGTATTAAAACAAAATTTGTATACTCATGTATATCTGCAAATGAGGGAGAAAATGCATCACTTGTTTTTCTGAGATTGTGTTATTTCACTTAATATAACACTCTCTAGTTCCATCCATCTACCTCCAAATTTCATTATTTCATCTTTTTTTTACTGCTGAATAGAAGTGCATTGTGTAAATGTACCACATTTCCATTATCTATTTTTTAGTTGAAGGGTAGTTAGGTTGTTTCCATTTCTTAGCTATCGTGAAGAGAGCAGCATAAACACCAATGTACAGGTATCTCTATGGTATAATGAGTCCTTTGGGTATTTGCCAAGAAGTGGTATCACTGGATCATATGGTAGATTTATTTTTAGTTTTTTGAGGGTTTTCCACACTGCTTTCTACGGTGGTTGTGGGAGTTTGCAATCTCACCAGCAGTGAATGAGTGTTCCTCTTCCTCCACATCCTCTCCATTATTTGAAGTCTTTTGTTCCCTTGATCTTAGACAGTCTCACTGGGGTAAGATGGAATCTTAAAGTGGTTTTAATCAGCATTTCTCAAATTACTAAGGATGTTGAGTACTTTTGAAGGTGCTTCTTATTCATTTTCATTTCTTTGTTTGAGAGCTTTCTACTTAGGTCTGTTGCCCTTCATTTTATTGGGTTATTTTCTTATTTCTTTATTTTTTAAATTCTTTGTATATTTTGGATATTAACCCACTGTCATCTGTGTAGATTCATAAAAATTTTCTCCCACTCAGTGGGTTTTCTCTTCCCTTCCTTGGTTGTTTCTTTTGCTGTATGGAAGCTTTGTCATTTAATGAGGTCCCACTTATTCATTGTTGACCTTAGTGCCTGAGCAGCTGGTTCTGATTTAGAAAGTCCTTTCCTATGCCTATATCTTGGAGGGGGTCGCATATGTTTTTAGAGTTTCTTAGTTTTGGGTTTTATATTGAGATCTTTGATTCATTTGAAGTTGACTTTCGTGCAGGGTGAAAGATAAGGGTCCAGTTTCATTCTTCTGCAAGTGGAGATCCAGTTTTGCCAGCACCATTTGTTAAAGATGCTGTCTTTCCTCAATTGTGTGTTGTTAGCACTTTTGTTGAATATTAGGTGGCTGAAATTGCATGCGCTAATTTTTGTATCTTCTATTTGGTTTCATTTATCTATGTGTCTATTCTTGTAACGGTTCTATGTGGTTTTTTAGATCTAGCTCTGTAATATAATCTGATTTCTGGTATGATGATTTCCACTGCATTGTTCAAAGTCCAAGATTGCTTTGGCTATCTGCTGCATATTTGGATTTCATATGAATTTTATAATGATTTTTTTCAAGCTCTGGGAAGAAATTCATGTGTATTTTGATTGACATTATGTTGAATCTATAAATTGCTTTTTGTAAGATGGCCATTTTCACAATGTTGATTCAACCAATTCATGAGCATGGTAGGTCTTTCCATCTCCTAGTGTCTTCCTCTATCTCTTCCTTTCATGATTTGAAATTTTCATTTAGGAGATCTTTAAAGTCAGGGTTAGGTTTAATCCTAAATACTTCTTTGAAGTTATTGTGAATGGGAGGGTTTCCTTGAGTTCTTTTTCTGATTGCTTATTATTGGTATATAGAAAGGCTACTTACTGATTTTTTTAAATTGATTTTGTAACCTGCCACTTTACTGAAAGTATTAATCATTTCTAACAGTTTTCTGGTGGAATTTTTGGGCTCTCTTATGTATACTGTCATATCCTCTGCAGATAGAGATAATTTGACCTCTTCTTTTTCTATTAGTACTCCTTTTATTTTCTTCTCTTGTCTTATTGCTCTTGCAAGAGTTTCAAGCACTATAATGAAAAAGAGTAGAGATAGTGGACAGGGCTGCCGGGTTCCTTATCTTAACAGGAATCCTTCCAGTTTTTCTCCATTTATGATGATGTTGGCTAAGGGTTTGTTGTATATAGCTTTAATTATTTTTAGGTATGTTCCCTTGAGATCAGTTTCTTTTAGGACTTTTAACACAAATTCATGTTAAACTTTGTCAAAGACCTTTTCTACATCTATTGAGATGACCATGTGGTTTTTGTCTTTATGTCCATTTATATGTTTTATAACATTTATTGACTTACATATATTGAACCATCCCTGCATCTCTGGAATAAAGTCAACTGGATCATGGTGGTTAATCTTTCTGATGTGTGTGTGTATGCAGTTTGCGAGTATTTTGTTGAGTATTTTTGCACCTATGTTCATTAAGACTATGGGTCTACAGAGTTCTCTTTTTGTTGTATATTTAGCTGGTTTTGGTATCAGAGTGATACTGGCTTCACAGAAGGACTTTGGGAGATTTCCCTCTATTTATATCTTTTTAAATAATTTAAGTAGTATTGGTTGTATATCTCCTTTGTATTATTGTTTCAATTTCTTTATTTATTGTGAATTTGTTTAGGCTGTTGATCTCTTCATAGTTTAACTTTGGGGGTACCATGATTTTAGAAATTCATCCAATTTTTTTAGATTTGCAAATTTAATAGGGTATAGAGCTTTAAAATATTCCATTACAATGTTTTGGATTTTTTTGTTGTTGTCTGTTATGATGTTTCTCCTTTCATCTCTGATTTTTTTATTTTGGAGGTGCTCTTTCTTTCTTTTGGTTAATTGGGCTAGTGGTCTGTCAATCATGTTTATCTTTTCAAAGAACCAGCTCTTGGAATTGTTGATTCTTTGTATTGTTTTCTTTGATTCAATTTATTTCATTAGTTTCTCTTCTGATTTCTGTTTTCTTCTCGTTTACTAAGTTAGGGGTTGGTTTTTTCTTGCCTTTCCAGAGTCTTGAGTAATACTCTCAAGTCATTTACATATGCTCTTTTTGATTTTTTAATGTAGGCACTAAGAGCTATAAGCTTTCTTCTTAGGGCAGCTTTTAAGATATCCCAGAGGATTTGTTGTGTTGTGTTCTTATTTTCAATTTGTTCCAGGAATACTTTTATTTCTTTCTTAATTTTTTCTTTGAACCATTTATCATTCAGGAGTGTGTTGTTTAATCTCCATGAATATGCATAGTTACTAGAGCTTCTTTTGCTGTTGATTATAAGCTTTATTGCACTGTGGCCTGAAAGAAGGCATGGAATCATTTCAATTATTTTTGTTTGTTGAGATTTGTTTTGTGACCAGAATGTGGTCAATTTTAGAATAACTTGCATGAGCTGCTGAGTAGAAAGTATATTCTTTGGTGTTCGGGTGGAAAGTCTGTAGATATCTGTTAGCTTCATTTTATGTAAGATGTCATTTAATTCAAATGTCTCTCTGTTTATTCTTTGTCAAGTTGACCTCTCTATTGAAGATAGTAGGTATGCAGGTCACCTACTGTTACTGAGTTGGGGTGAAGGTCTGTTTTATATTCCTGGAGTACTGTTTTTATGAAATTGGGTGCTCAATAGTTTGGTGCATATATGTTCATGACTGTAATATCCTCTCGGTGCATTGTTCCTCTCATTAGAATGAAGTATCTCTCCTTATCTCTTGTGATGAGTTTTAATTTGAAGTCTACTTTTTCAGATACTAGAATTGTGAGACCTGCTTGTTTCTTAGTGCCATTTGCTTGGAAGATTTTTTTATCCTTTTTCCCTAAGATAGTGTCTATCTTTGAATGTGAGGTGAGTTTCCTGAAGACAATGAAAAGATGGGTTTTCTTTCTTGATCCATTGCACTAGTCTGTGTCTTATGACAGTGGAGTTGAGGCCATTGATACTTAGTGTTATTATTGAAAGGTGCGTATTGGATAGTGTCATTTTAATTCCTTTGTGTTTGTGGCCCTATTTTGTGTTTCTATTGTTATACCTTTATTTTCTTTTTGTAGCCTCTTGGGTATACTCATTTCTTTCTACAGTCCTTTGTATTACATTGAGTAGTCTCTGCAGGGTTAATTGGGTGGACATGAATTCTTTCAGTCAATTCATGTCATGAAATATTTTTTGTTTGCCTTTGACCTTAATAAATAGTTTTGCTAAGAAAGTATTCGGAGTTGGCATCCATGATAGTTTAGAACTGGAAATACATTGGCCCACTTTCTTCTGGTTTTCATAGTTTGCATTGAAAAGTTTGTTATAATTTTGTTGGGTTTTCCCTTATATGTAACTTTTTTCTTTCTTTTTTCTTTAGCAACTTTTAGTACCCTTTCTTTGTTCTGTATATTTAATGCTTTTTCTGCAATATGCTGTGGGGACTTTCTGTTCTGGTCATGTCTAATTGGTGTTCTATGTGCACCTTGAATCTCTATAGGTATATCTTTCCTTGATTTAGTTAGCATTCTTCTATAATCCTATTGAAGATCTGTTCAGTGCCAATGGTCTGAGCTTCTTCTCCTACCTGTATGCCTATAATTTGTAGGTTTGGTCATTTCAAGTTGTCACACATTTCCTGAATATTCCATTCAAGTATTCTTTGGAATTTTATGCATCTTTGCTTAAGGAGTCCAGATCTTGAACTTTATCATCCAGTCTTGATATTCTGTTTTCCATTTCATTTATTCTGCTTGTGAGGCTTTCTCCTGTTTTTAGTAATTGGTTTATTAAATTATCAATTTTGTGTTCATTTCCATTTGGATTTTCTTCAATATATCTATACCCTTTTCAATTCACTTTTCAAGTATGAATTGTTCTTGCTGTTTCATTATGCTGCATATTTGATAAGTACATAATTAAAATATTAATTATTTAAAAATTCTACCTGGCCTGTGATAACTTGTCTGTGGAAGATTGTGATCTTATGCAATGATGCAGTTTAACGAAACATGTCTTGCATGTAAAGGCTGTTTTTTTGACTCACCACTTTTACTTCAGTACTTCAAACCTACTTTCTTTTGTCAAAAATGGGTTCTGAATTTCAGAGTCAATAGTTCTCTTCTAATTAAAATCTGTTTAGAGCAAAATTACTAATTCAGCCAATTCAAGCAACCATAATAAAAATACCATAGATGCAGTGATTTGAAAATAAAATATTTGTATCACTGTATTCTGTAAGCAGCAATTTCAAGAATAGAGCTGATGTATTGTGAAGGCATCCTTCCTTGCTTTTTTACATCATAAAGAAGTGAATTCTTTTATGCTGGAAATGGTAAGGACATTTTTCTGAAGTATCATTCTTTCATACACATGAGAGCATCATCTTCGTGACTTAATCACCTCATAAAGTCCTTAACTCAAAATATCATAAAGGACTAGAATGTCAACATGAATTTAGAAGGATACTAACAGTCACAGCATAGAACTAATTTTAATTAGAAATTATAATGTTCAGATAAGCTTAAACGGGAATGATGAATCTGGGAAGATAATTAACTGGAATACATTTGATTTGAAGGTTTATAGTTCATAATATGCTAACGTATTAAACTATGAATCATACAAAGAGAGGCAAATGCAGGAGTGATACAGCACAAAGCCATAGAAGAATTGCTTCTGTAGAAACAAGATTACAGAAAAATGATAGACTCTGAAGGATAAACAGAATGATTCTTACCCTGACCATCAGAGAGCCAGGACAGTGCTTAGATTTCAGACTTCCATCTCTCAGACTAAGAACATTAATTTTTGATGTTTCAGTCATATGCTTTATGGTTATTTATCATGACAGAAAAGGAAACCAATACAAACTCTAAACAAAGCAAACAAACACAGTGTTTAAGTAAGTTCAAGATTTAAAATGTTATATTTTTTCTTCCTCCATTCCTGTTTGTTAGCTGTATGTATTTAAATTTAATGACTGAATAAAATGAAGTAAAATTTAAGGTAAAATTTAAATTCATCAGCCACATTTGTAGTCCTCAATAACTACATGTGACTATGGCAACTCTACTGGACAAGGAAGAAACAGTATTTTCACCAGAAGCAGTTGTATTGGGTACATATGTATTATAATCATAGACTTGTAACAACAGCCAATTACAGCCTACTGTATGTAATCCAGTGTATTACACTGGCAAGAACGTGATTGAAAAGTAAAGAGCAACCTTCAGTACAGTACTTTCAGAATCAGCAGATACAAATAAACGAAATTCAAATCAGATGATCAGATGATTCAATTATACTTGGTTATGGGCCACTTCATATTTAACATGTTTCTCATGTATCAGAAAATTTTAACATTGAGAGATACAGAACACACCCCCAAAATTTGAAGCTATAGGGCCTTTATAACTCACATTCTCTGATTAAAATCCAATAAAAATAAAAATAACTGAAAGATTTAAAATATTTAACTGATTATAGATGGCAGAAGTGTTTTTAATATCACTTGAATCAGAGAATGTCAAAACTAAATTTCAAATTATGGAGACAAACAATAAATAAATTATAAACATTTCTCAAAATAATACTTCTCAGAAAAAGTAGTAGCTAGTAATTTACAAAAGCTTACAGGTGGTGTCTTTATTTTTAATTTTTTAAATTATTGTATTTATTATTTTTTAATTTTCTTTAATGTGGATGAGTGTATTGTCTGCATATGTCTAAGTGCACCCTTGTCATGCAATGCCCTTGGAGGTTAGAAAAAGGCATTGAATTCCCCTGGAACTGGAGTTATGGATGGCTGTAAACTGCCATGTTGGTGTTGGGAACTGAACCTGGATCCTCTGCAAGAGTAGCCAGTGCCTTTAACCACTGAGCCATACCTCCAGACCCTGATGGGTTTTATGTTTGTTTGTTTGTTTTGTTTTTTGTTTTGTTTTTGGTCTTTATGAGACAGTGTCTCCCTGTAGCCCCAGCTGTACTGGAACTCATATGTAGACTAGGCTGGCCTTGAACTTACAGAGGTCTGCATGCCTATTCCTCTGAATGTTGGGACTAATGCTGTGTGCCACCACACCTGGCTTTTAATGGCGTTTTTAACAGATTGAACAACAAAAGAAACATGTTACCAAAAGTGATGAATGAAAACATACTAAAAATATAATCCAAAAGCTCTGAAAACAAACTATATTGTTTAAATAAAATAAATATTATGGAACCATTTTCTCACAAAAATCAAGACTAAGTATTACTGAGAATAAAAACTAAATAAATTTGAGAATATTAAATATGGGTTTGGAGAGATGGCTTGGCAGTTAAGAGCACTGACTGTTCCTGTAGAGACCATGTTCAGTTTCCAGCACCCACATAGCTGCTAATGATCATATGAAACTCCAGTTCTAGGGGATTTGATGCCCTCTTTTTGCCTCTGTGGGCATTGCATGCATGTGATACACTTCCATATGTGAAGGCAAAACATTCACACACATAAAATTTTAAAAAAATCAAAAATAATTTAAAATAAATAACAAATACTAAAAAAAATCACTCACACCAATGATATTATAGTATTGTAAGAGAATAATAGTACAAGAGGTTCTTTAGAAAGTTATTTGAATATTGTCAAGGAATTTCTGTTTTTCTAGAAAAAATAAAAATTGACAAATTTACCTATGAAAGATTTTACATTTTAAAAAGTCAATGGAAACAGATGGTTCACTTGAATTCTCTGTAATTTTAGGGCTTTGTTTGAGATGGCTTATGCTCATGTTGAATACAGAAAACATTGGAAATTTCAATATTTTACTATAAAACAAATATCAAATCTTAGATAAAAAATAAAAAACTATAATTATTCTCTCTTGTGAATTCAAATGCTAAACATGAATTATTAAACATTTTGTAAACCAAATCCACTATTCTGAAGTTCAAGAGTGGTTTAATGTGAAAATATATAAATGTAATTCATTGTATCAACAATTAGAAGTTTTTCTCTTCAGTTTGTACATTTCCCTCTCAGTTTTGACATTGACTTCTCTTTTACTTAAGTATGAAAACTCAAATACCTAAGAGACTCAAAGTGTGATTCAAAGACCAGCATCACTTGGAACACACAAAATGCAGAATCTCAGCTCCAATCCAGTTCTGAAGAATTTCCATTTTAAGAAGATGTCAATGTTTTCCTTATTTACATGTGTTCATATCAATGATTTAAAGCACTGATCCCAGTAGCATAACTGTGGATGACAACAATGAATTAAATATTAATTAAGCAAGTTGAAAGGATTTTTAAAAAATTCCCAACACACACAAAAAGAGTAACTGTCAGAAGTTATTCATGCCATTTTCCATGACCTGATCATTTTGCTTTGTTGTATGATACCATGCCCCATAAGTATGAACATTTTCTATATAATAAAACATATTTCAATGTGAGGGCTTACTGGCCTCAGACTTGTTATGTAGATATTGTCTAGAACTGAATTCAAGGCTAAATCCATGTAAAATCATCCATTTTTGCATCTTGATATATGAAAATCATTGCCCTTCTAATGTATGACTCAGCCTTATACCTTCACCTTTAGTTTTCCCTCTGAGTTCCTTGCTTAATGGACATTTAAACATAATATCTCATAAAATGAGCTTTTTACTTCTCCCACCCTGATAAAGCCTGCTGTTCAACCAGTCTTCAAATTGATCTCATGATTCCACTTTACAATGTGGATCTGGTCATCAAACCTATCTTTTCAAAACATCTTGTCTGTAATCTATCTTCAAGCATGGGTCACAGTTCAGTCACACAAGTAATATGGAAAAGCAAGACAATAGGTTATTACCAAATCACATCAGTCCTATATAAGTGATCTTTGAGAATTACCTAGGGTAACCTCAAGACAAAAAATTTTAAAAAACAATCTTAAATATGATCTAAAAGTTCAATGATTTAATAGAACATACACAGGAATCAAAGAACTCAAAGAGGAGAGGAAAAAACTCATGACTGAAGCAAAAGAAACTAAAAATGCATGGCTGAACAAAATGACAAGTGAATTCATGAATGATAGAAAT
Organism: Nannospalax galili; assembly: GCF_000622305.1. Taxonomy (NCBI): domain Eukaryota; kingdom Metazoa; phylum Chordata; class Mammalia; order Rodentia; family Spalacidae; genus Nannospalax; species Nannospalax galili. The sequence goes on along the minus strand of NW_008351640.1, from coordinate 4,385,661 downwards.
GTGAAGAAAATTCAAAGAAGATAGAATTAAAAACCTCAATATGCCAATTAGAAAAGACAGGAAAAAGTCTCACCAGCAGGATGAATCAAATGGAAAACCAAATACAAAAACTATGTGATAAAGTTTGCTTTATAAAGATAAAGAACTGGATCACTTAAGAAAATGATATAAAAATTTTAAATATGACAGGAATGAAATATGCAAGACATATGGCCTACCAAAAATAGTCCAAATAGGAGAAGAATCTCAGGTCAATGGCATTGACCAGATCTTCAGCAAGAGTTTAGGAGAAAACTTCCCTAAATTAAGGAAATACTTATAAAAAAAAAAAAAAAAAAAAAAAAAAAAAAAAAAAAAAAAAAAAAACAGACCAGAACAGAGACTCCACATGACATACGATAATAAAAATACTAAATGTACAGAATAAGAGAGAGCACTGAAAATTGTGAGAGAAAAACAGAAAATTACATATAAAAGAAAACCCACCTGAATTACAGCTGACTTTTCAGTGCAAATGATAAAAATAAAGATAAGCCTGGAGTAAAGCATACCAAAATCTAAATGATCATATGCCAATGCAGACTATCCCCAAAACCTGTCTATTATATCTGAAGGGGAAAGAAAAATATTTCATGATATAAATAAGTTGAAAGAATTCATGACCACAAAACCAGTCCTACAGATAGTACTCAAACCAATACAAATGACAGAAGAAAAAAATGACCATACCCAAGTGGCTACAGAAAGAAAAAAAAATAAAGCTGTAATTATGTAAAAACAATATAGAATAGCACAAACATAATAAAATTACAGTAACCAACACACATCTTATAGTAATAACTTTAAGTATCAATAGCCTCAATTTCCCATCAAAAGACACAGATAGTTGAATTAATTGAGAAACAAATCCCATCTATTTGTTGTCTGTAAGAAAATCATCTTATCTAAGAATAATCTTAGATTGAAAAGATAGAAAATATATTTCAAGAAAATGGCACTAAAAAACAAGCAAGCATTGTTATTATAATATCTAACAAAATGTATTTCAAAATAAAAATTAATCTGAAGTGATTAAAAAGATCACTTCAATCTAATATTGGAACAATAGAACAAGAAGACATTACAATCATGAACATATATACACCAATGTTAGGGACACCCAATTTCATGAAAACAGCACTGCTGGACTTCAAGACACAAATTAACTCCAATTTAGTAATACTTTGTGACTTAAATACCCCACTTTCTCCAGTCAGCAGGTAATCTGGACAAATAAAAACAGAGAAACATCTGAATAAAATTATACATGAAATGGACTTAACAGACATCTACATAATATTTTATCCAAGCACCATGAAATCCACCTTCTACTCAGCAGTCCCTGGAAGATTCTCTAAAATAGGCCACATTCTAGAGCTCAAAACAAACCCCAACATATACAAGAATATTAAAATAATTCCATACATTATATCAAATCTCAACACAATATATCTTAAAATCAGCACCAAAAGAAGTTATAGTTATAGTTATAGTAATTATATGAGTTCATAAAGACTAAACAACACACTCCTGAGTGATGAATGGGTCAAAACAGAAACCAAGAAAGAAATAAAAGTATTCCTTTAACTAAATGAAATTGATAACCCCACACACACACACACACACACACACACACACACACACACACAAGAAAAACATCTGGGATACATCAAAGGCATTCCCTAAGAGGGACATTTATAGCCTTAAGCACCTACATTAAAAAATAAGGAAGATCTCCATTTAATTTTAGAGATTTTTTTTTTTTTTTTATAGAAAAAGAGTTTATTTTGGCTTTCAGTTCTATAGGGATATCTGTCACAGTTGGAAGGTGTGGCAGCAAGTGGCAGGCATGGTGGCAGGAGCAGGAAGCTGAGAGATTGTGTTTTCAACAGCATGTACAAAACAGAGAGGGAACAGGAAATGGGTCAAGGCTATAAACTCTCAAAGCCCACCCCCAGTGACACACTTCCTCTAGCAAGGCTTCACCTCCTAAAGGTTCCATGACCTCCCCAAACAGTACCACTTGCTGGGGACCAGGTATTCAAACACATGAGACTCTGGGAGGCATTTCTCATTCAAACCACTACATAATGCTCAGAAGTTAGTCTCTTCAGTGATTGTACATTCTGTAAAGCAGACAATAAGTGTTCATCATCACATGGCTCCACCCCCCCCATGTGATTGGCAGCTTGATATCAGGAAGTCCTTTATCTCATATTCCTTTCGTGTTCAGTGTCTGTGGTGTTTACTTTTCTAGTTGCTGTTACAGAAGACCTGAAAGAAACAGTTTAAGGGAGGAATTACTTACTTGGCTCATTTGTTTCAGGAAATAGAGTCCATCATCGTGGGAAAGACATGTGGGAAAGGCATGTGACTAGAGCGATTCCATCTGCTGCTGCAGGGGCAGGAGGCAGCTTCTCCTCACACGTTGGTAGATTAAAAAGCAGAGATCAGAGAGCTGGTGAGATAGCGCAAAACCAAACCTGATGACCTGAGTTGGACCCCCCAAGAGGCCTGAGGATAGTCTAGAGATCTTTTTTAAAGGTTAAAAACTTTTTCAATTTTATGTCTTATGGGGCTTATACTGAGTTCAATATTGTATAACTATTAATTCAACTGTGAACCTGAAAACTTACAGCCACTTGTGAAAGAGATGTACTCTTGCTCTGGAGTGTGTTACTGAATATGTTAAAGCTGTAATGAAATGCTTTTTCTAATCATGTAGTTATTAAAAATTTAAAAAATAAGGAAGAACACAAATAAATGAATTAATAGTACAGTTCAAGAATCTGGAATAGAAAAAAAAAACCCAAACCCAGCAGAAAAGAAGATAAAATAAAAGTCAAAACAGCAATCCATTAAATAGAAACAAGGAAAATAATATAAACAATTAGTCTAAGAGCCGGTTCATTGAAAAGATAAACAAGATTGATAAAACATTAGACCAGCTAAACAAAGGAAAAAAAGAGTAAATTAAAACCATTAAAACAAATGTGAAAGGAGAAGAAAAAAATCATAGTCCAAACCAAAAAGATGCAGATTATTGTAGGAAACTACTTTAAAAACCTATACTCTATCAAATTAGAAAATCTAAAGAAAAGAGTGAATTTCCAAGGTCAATGGTGCCACTGAAGTTAAACAAAAAGAGATCAACAACTTAAACAGACCCAATAGAAACAAAGAAATTAAAGCAGCAATATGAAGTCACCTGATCAAGAAACCTAAGCCAAGGTGGATTCACAGCAGAACTTTACCAGGCCTCGAAAGAAGATCTATAACCAATGCCACTTATATTATTCAAAAACATAGAAATAGTAGGGGAATTCCCAAGCTTTTTTTATGAAACCATATTACACTTTTACCAATGCCAGTTAAGTTAAAAAAAAAAAAAAAAAAAAAACTATAAGCCCATAACCCTAATGAACAACCATGCAAAAATTCTCAACAAAATACAAATTGCATAAAAACACACATTAAAAAAATCATTCACCATGACCATGTAGGCTTTATTCCAGAAATGAAAGGATGTTTCCATATATAAAACTCAATAACCATAATAAATCATATAAATGGACTCAGAAACAAAATCACATATTCATTTCAATGGACGCAGGAAAGACTTTTGACAAAATCCAACATCCATTCATAATAAATGTCCTAGAGGTAATTGAACTGGATGGAACATATCTCAACATAAATGAGTCTATGTACAACAAATCCACAGTCAACATCAGTCTAAATGGATAAATCTTGAAGCTTTCACATTAAAAGCAGGAGCTAGGCAACTCAGTCTGTCCACTATTTTCATTCTTTTCTAGTATGGTGGTTCAAACTCTAGCTAGATCAATGAGGAGTAAAATAAAGAAAAAAGAAATCAAAGGGGAAATAATTGGAAAAGAAAAGATCAAGTTATCACTTTGCAGATGACATTATATAATAAAATATATGACATGTACATGACATTATAGATAAAATATCCAAATAATTCCACCAGAAAACTTCTAGAAACAATGAACACTTACAGCAAAGTGCCAGGATACAAAACCAGTTTACAAAAATGAGTAGCGTCTGTATATGCCAATAATAAGCAATTGAAGAAAGCATTCATGGAAACACTTTCATTCACAATAAGCTAAAAAAAAAAAAAAAAACACCTAGGAATAAATGTAACCAAAGTCATTCAAGACCTCTAAAATGAAAAGTAAAAATTTGAAGATTGAGGAAGACACAAGATGGAAAGACATCTGTTCTCCTGGATTGGTAGAATTAATATTGTGAAAATGACCATCCTTCCAAAAGTGATTTATAAATTCCGTGCAATCTCAATCAAAATCCATGACATTTTTTCACAGAAATAGAAAAAAGAAATTTTAAAATTCATGTGGAATTACAAAAGAATCTTCAGAGATACAAAACCATGCTGAACACAAAGACCAACGCTGGGGGCACTTACCATACCAGAACTCAAACAATATTACAAAGCTCTATTCATAAAACCATAATGCTACTGACCAAAAACAGACATGTAGATCAATGGAACAAAATAATGACCCAAACAAGAGTCCATGCAACTTCAGCCACCTGATATTTGAAAAAGGCGATAAGATACAGAGTTCCACAATTGGTCACACATAGAGCATAAATTTCAAAGAGGTGCCCAGCCATAAGTGAAATATTTACAATGGGAACACTATACCTAAGCTTCACAGAGCTTAGCAGAACAGAGAGTAGAAGGAATAGTAATGCATTTCTCAACTCTCACCAGTGATTGCAACAGAGGACAATGCACACAGAACTGGCCAGCGTGTAGAGAATAAGAGGCTGCAGAGTGCATGTCCCTGGATAGGACTTCTATAATAAACTTCACACATCCGGGGCTCAAGGATCATTGTGGAAGCTGGGGTAGAAGACTGTAAGAGACAGGGGTTGTGCAAATCCTAAGGAGACAGTCTTCCAGGCCTCTGGGAATTTGCTCATATTAACTTACAGAAAAAGTGACAGCACGTAAAGACACATACATACTCAATTGGACAAAAACCAAACATAGACATGGGGAAAAGAGCAGGAGGCCCCAACTGTAGCTGAGGAACTATTGGCAAATGATTACTGTTGGGTGAGGGAGAGTTGATGTTTTGTTGACGTGGCTCTAGAGAGCCTGACTAGACTCCAGTGAATGAACTCACATCATGGGACATCTGGGTAAACAAAATTGATTCAAGAGGACTTGACATGTCTGTCAGGATACATGCAATCCTGTTGAGGCATCTATATTCCCCAATAAAACCTTACTGCTTTTACAAAAAAGAATAAGGAAAAAAAGAAAACACACTGGAGGAAAGATGGCATCATTCACGAGTGGTGCTACACGACTGGATCATCACCTGTAGAAGAATGAAATTAACCTGAAGTGACACTTCTCCAATGAAGCCGCTGCACTGAATATTCAAGGAACACAATGGAAAAATGGAAGAAAGAATATTAATGTGACTCATCAGTGAAGCTTCCTCATGAAGCAGGTGTCGATTAACCCAAACAGCCTCCTCTGCAGGGTGCTTTCTCCTCCATAAGACACCTACTTCAAACCTCTGTCATCCAAGGCTCAGGAACCATTGTGGAAGAGGGCCAGGAAGGCTTTAAGAGTCAGAGGTGGTGTATGACCATAAGGAAACCATTTTCCAAACAGCTGGGAATTTACTCATATAAACTTACAGCAATTGTAACAGCACGTACAAAACTCATACAAGCTCAGATCTAATAAACACCCACATAGAAGTGGAGAAATGGTCAAGAATACCAAACCTTAGCTGAATAACTATTGTCAATAGATAACTACTGGAAGAGTGAGAGTTTGTTTTCTTTAAGGAGCTGCAGTAGAAAGGATAAACAGGCTCCAGTGGATGGACTCACACAGGAAGACATTTGGGGATACAAAAGTGGCTTGATAGACCTTTAACATATATGACAGAATCATGAAATATAGTGGGGGGGCTATAACATGGGGGATAAGGGAAGGGATATAAATATAATTGAAATAAAATGTACAAAATTAACAAATATTCAATAAAGATTTCAAATTAAAAATACTAATTCTACAGCAATGGTCTCCAACGAAAGTGAATTAGATGAAATCTTAGGAAGAATGAATGTTAGGGTTTTAAGTATGGACAAATATATCAAAGAGTACAGGAATATACACTTGAATGAGCTCAAAGGTACATAAACAGATGAATGAAAAAAGGAAGTCAATATAGGATATTGAAAGCAGAATTCAATAAACAGAAATTTCACTGAATTCTATATTTCCTCCCAAGAGCCATCCCTGTGACTCCTTATTAGTTTCCTGGTGGCTATTTCCCAAATTGAAAACATATATCTGAAACTAAAAGCTACCATCTATCTAGGAGAATAAGTTTAATGGGGTGAAGAATGAGAGAATAGAGAAAAGGGATCATTAACAATAACAGACTTTTTGAAAGAGTTGTATGGAAACCTTCTATAGAAGCTTCTTTCAATAAATACATACACAATGTAAAAAGATTTTAAGCATAGTTATCCTGTATCAGGGATTCAGTGGTTCCAACTGACAACAGAAGTTAGCAAATGGAAAACACAAAGCAAAGAAAGTGAAACAAGAGTTAGCAAGAGCTGCCAGGTTGACCTTTACCCATATTCTGGTGCAGCTGGGTCAAACTGCTCTATTCCCACACTTTGAATTAACTGCCTCCAGTTTCAGTTGCTGATACCTGCTAAGGGTGTAAGATGGAGTTGCTATGGTCAGTCCCAAGGGTGCCCCATCACAGAATTCTAACTGAAATTAACATCAAATGCTCAAAGAATTCCTTTGGAGATATTCAACTATAATACTGCATTTTCAAAGGTGAAAATCTTAGAACTATCTGATGGATTGAGGAGGAAATGTTCCTGAAATGTTAAGAACTAGGCCACTAATAAAAGGGAAAGCAAAGAGAGTGGGCTTCAGAAAACACAGGGAAGACTGTGATACACTGAGTGCAGCTACAGGGAAGATTTTTGTCTAATAGAATATATTCTAGGCGTTATTCCTCATCATAGGAAATAAAAGTGAATAAAATGCAACAAGAAATGATTTTGTCAAGTACAGGAAGTACATGTTTTTACCACGGAAGTATTCACTGGGAAAATTCTGGAGAACAATGCCAGCCAGAGAAGAAAGGAAGAAAACAATAAAGGATGCACTGGACGCCAGCTGAAAGGCTAGCCCTGCATGTGGCAGAGAAAAAATATGGATGTAGAAGCAAGTCAGTATAGGAGCATAGTGAAGTCTTCCTATGAAGAGGTCAGGGAACACAGAAATGAAACACCAGTGTTACACCTTTGAGCTCCCTAGCGAGAGCCCCCTCCTTCCTCTAAGCTTCTGTTCCTCCTTAGTTCTTTGTGGTAGCTAATCTTGGTTGTCATCTTGACCTGGAACTAACTGAAAAGAGAGATATTCTTGATTGGATTATTTGAAGCTGGAAGCCCCACCCTAAATATGGGCATTACTTTCTGATGGCAGCCCATACAAAAGACCATGGCAAAAGGGAGCCCTTTGCTTTTTACCTTCTTGCCTTCTCTCACTGGCGGTTGCATCTTGTTGCTATGGCAATCCTCCCCCAATATTAGAAACTTCTGATTCCAACCTAGACTGAAGACTAGCAGATCTCCAAGAAAACTTCAGGCCTTCAGAACAGATTGGAACTGCTGAGACATCCAGGGTCCTAGACTGAGCAACTACTGGATTCTCAGCCTTTTCAGGGTGGCACAGTCATTACTGAACTACTTGGATTCTATCTTGTAAGCTAAACTAATAACTCTATATATCTATGTATTCATTTTATCAGTTCTGTTTCTTTAGAGAACCCTAACTAATACATTCTCGGTACTATTAGTCTGATTTTCCTTACTTCCTTCTGATGTATGTGCAGAGACATTCAATTGCGGTCTTAAACTAAACGTTACTGATGCTAATAACGTTGAGTTTATTCAATATCCATATGTCGTTGCTAGTGAAATTTTGTTCAAAGCTGTGCTCTGCTTATCCACTTTTGAAATTTACCTTCTATATGTAAATATTATGCATAACAAGTTTTAATTACGCCATTTTCATGTACACATATAATACATTTTGATCATAGTCACCCTAGGAAAGACCCTCTCTTGTCTCCCTCCTAGAGGCTGATCCCTTCCTTTTATCAACCAGTCCCTTTTCTATTTCTATATCTTGTTTTGGTGACTCAATTATTTGAATTGGGGTTTCTTACAGGCACGTGGATGAGGAATTATTTGCAGGAAAGAACTCACAGTTACTGTGAGTTCATGAGTACAAGGCAATGATATAGCTGGAATACAGCATTCCACTGTGTCCCACCCTTTCCTCCCACTCATGTACTGCTTCCACTTCCCTGCCAATCCCTGAGCCATGGAAGGGTTACTTGTGGTTTTGAAGTTTTAAATTGTTATAAAATCTCATTTTTTATCTTTTTCTATATAACTTTATGTCTTAAAAATCAGATATTTGTCAATCTTTGTATTTTCCATCCTTACTTGGCTATATAACTTAATTTGTTTCCAAATACATTTTAAAGTCAACTTGTCAATTTCAATGAACAAAAGATATGCTTCTATGCTGTTGATTGTGGAAAATAGAAATCTGTATTATAGTCAGCTTTACAAAGTTTAATCTTGTATAACTTAGTAACCTCTTATAATACTTACTAACATCTTTGACTTCCTATGTGTCCTGAATAGTCTTTCTATAAATATTCTATTCATATTTACTTAAGCATTTAAGTTCTTTGGAGTTACTAAACAGTATATTATTAATAGTCAAATAACTGTATTCTTCTTAATATGTTATATTTGATACCAAAAATTTCACATTCCTAAATCTTTCCTTCCTTCTAAGGTGATATAATTGTTATATATTTAACTTTGCATATTCTATAAACAGAAAATATGCTGTTAATCATTGCTCAACAGAAAATTACCCTTTATAATAATTAACATGAGAATGAAATAAATATATTTATACAAACTATCCCCACTTTTCTTATTCTTTTATTTGTGTTATCTCATGTTCTCTCCCCACATATCTCCTTGATGAAGAAACTTCTCTCCTGCTTCATATAACATATCTAGTAGTAATGAATTATGAATAAGTTTATACTTTTATTTTTGATATATATTTCACTAGGTATAAAATTAGGTTAATAAATTTTTCTTTCAGTATTTCAAATATGTTCTTTTATAGACAAAATAATTCTGATTCACAATCTGATAAGATTTCATCTCTTATTAGCTTCTAAAGCTTCTTTCAATATTTTTGTATTTATCTTTCAATGAAAATAGTTTGAAAAGGTAAAGGTATGTGAGAGAGACAGACAGAGAGAGAGAAAGAGGGGTGGTTGTCTTATTTTTGATATTTGGAGATGTTAAAATTTGGGACTTAATGTTTTTCAGTATCATAAAACACTTGATCATTATTTCTTCAAGTATTTCATCTTCTTAGTTCCTTATCCCCTTTTTCCCACCTGTAATTCCAATATAATATGCTTTTTTGCTTACTTGGTACTTATATTTTGCTTCATCTTCAAATAAGACAGCTCAACATAATGCCTTCAAGGGAAAAACATTAAAGCATATATTGCTGATGTTAAAGATTCACTGAAGACAATCTCTATAGAATAAAGCATGTCCACTAAACAATTCCATGCTGATTTTCTAATTTCCACTGTGATTGTATTTAGAGACTTGGGGTAGAAAGAAAGGGAGCTTACCAATGCCAGATCATGGCTGGTAACTGTCTTTCCTTAAATTTCATTAATAAGCTCTAGGGCAGGGATGACTTTAGGGGTTGTTTCTTACATATAGTTTTTAGAAGTCTACTCCCACATATACATATAAACTCTACTACTTCATGTAAGTAATTTTTGGCTAAATCAATATTTTGTTTTTAACTTTTAATAACAAGGCAACTAACTTAACTCTAGGATAAATATTTTTCTAGTAATATGTATTCCTTATTTTACACAATCATTTTTGGTAGTTTATAATTATATTTGCCCACTTTTTCTTTATCTATCACTAATTCATTCCCAAGTACTCACCCAAATAATAAATACAGTGACAACATAATCATAAGTAAGTAATATGACTATTTGGAGATGAAGGGAAGTCTTTGCCCCTCAAGAACTCCATAAGAAAAGACCAACGAGAGTGAGGCTTCAGTATTAGAAAGGTATTTCTCATGTTTTGGAGACTGGAATTTCCAAGTCAAAGTATGGCAGGGTTCAGTTTCTGGTGAGGGTATGAGGGTTGTTTTCTTGACTCACAGATGCTCGTATTCTGATTGTGTTTCATAAGATCTTTCTTTGAGTATGTGACAAGAGAACATTCTAGAATCTGCTCACATAAGGACACTGTCTCTTTCAGATCAAATCTATTCTTACTCCCACATTTTACACAAATTACTCCGTTATAGACAGATGATTAACTGCAATCACATTGGAGGTTAGAATTTAAGGTATAAATATTGTGAAGGCACAACTCAGTCCATAGCAACTGCCTGCATTCACTGTCATCAGCAATGAAAATTTCCATGTTTTCCTTGGAGACATAACACTGTCCTCCAAGCATCACTAAGTTCTCCTGTCTGTTGCTTAAATGTCAGCTTGGAAAGACCATTCTTCGGAAAATTTTATCATAGTAGATGACTTTTAATTTATTCTCAAAATTCAGGTAGCTTACTCTAAGGAATGTGAGTGGCCAATTTTTAAAAGATATATATATCTTATTATATATTATTTTTTATTTATCATATACCTTATATATTAATATTTATCTTATTATATATATTATTATTTTTATTTTATGTGTATGTGAATATTGCCTGCATGTAGGTAAGTGCACCCATGTTGTGCAATTCCTACAGAAGACAGTAGAGGCTGTGAGATCCCTTGGAACTGGAGTTTCAGACAGTTGTTAGCTGCGTTGTGGGTGCTGAGATTCGAACCGGGGTCTTCTGCAAGAACAGACAGTGTTCTTAACTGCAGAATCATCTCTCCAGCCCCAAAGTTATATATTTTTATTCTAAGTTCATTCTTTCCCAGAATTTTGTGTAATACAGAACATGGCTAAAACTAATTTTCTTCAGAATTATAGTAACTCCTTTGCCTCATAACTTCCAGTAGTACTATCCCCAAAACTTGTTTTTATAATTTTTGTTTGCTTTATACATGTGATTTTTAATAGATATTTTTGTAATCTTTAATAACAATATTCTCGCATTTCATCTTTAGGTGCATAATAGGTTTTGAGGTTTGTGACTAAAACTAAAAAGGAAAATATCACAAGATAAAACCGAGAGACCTTATTTCACTATGAAAAGTGTAGATGTTGGGGCTGGAGTGATGACTCAGGGGTTAAAAACACTGACTGCTCTTGCAGAGAACCCAGATTCGATTCCCAGCAAGCACAGGGCAGCTACGAACCGTCCTTAACTCCAGTTCCAGAGGAATCCGAAGCCCTCTTCCTGACTTCCACGGCATTGCATGACACTGGTACACTCACATACATTCAGGCAGTACACTCTACACATAAAATAAAAAAAATAAATAAAATATTTTTTAAAAAGAAGAGTGTAGATGTCATGGGAAACAAAAGATGTCTTAAACCTGTTATTTCTTTCTAAAGCTTTTCACTTAGTATTAATTCTTTATTATTTATCTAATTCACATCTATT
>NW_008351640.1:4366807-4373818 GCF_000622305.1 Nannospalax galili | reverse complement strand
AAGGTCATTATCTCTATCTTTTGTATGTATTAAAAAAAAACTTAAAAATTTTACATTTAAAGCAACTTTTTCCATTCCAAAACGTTCTTTTACATAGCATCTTATTCTTCACATGAAAATAAGAATATTTCATCTTTCTAATATTTATAAACAAAAAATTTCTAGTTTTTTCCCTAATTTTGAAATATTTTTCTCCAAGTGTTTTTATTTGGTTTGTTTGACTTTTGCTTTAATGTTAAAGAATATTTCTTTCTTGTCAAAAAATATCAGTGCATACTCACAAAATTCAAATATTTTGCTTAAACATTTGATTAAAAGTGTTTAATTCACATCATGCTAATTAGTAGAGGTGATAAATATTACCATTGAAATCTACCCAATGACTTCATAGACATTTACAGGCACCAAGGATCCAAGTGCAACTGATTATGTCTGGTAATAATCAGATGCATACAGAATAGAGATGCATGTGCCAACATCTCAGTTGTAGTAGCAAAAACAAGAGTCTTTCTGCAAGGAGCAATATATTCTAAAATGAAATGGAGATCTTTTTTAAAGGTTAAAAACTCATTCAGTTTTATGTCTTACAGGGCGTATACTGAGTTCAATATTGTATAACTGTATTAATTCAACTGTGAACCTAAAAATTTACAGCCACTTGTGAAACAGATGTACTCTTGCTCTGGAGTGTGTTACTGAATATGTTGAATCTGTAGTGAAATGCTTCTTTTAATCATGTACTTATTAAAAATTTTTAAAAATGATTGAAAACATAATAATAATAATTAGTACATGTGAAAAACATTACCATTGAAATCTACCTGATGATTTTATATCCATGTTTAGATGCCAAGGAGCTCAGAAAGTAACCAACTGTGACTAGTAATAATCAGATATATAGAGATTAGAAATGCATGTGCAAATATCTTAATGTTAATTGCATTGAAAATGAATTTTTCTGTATGAAACTGTGTATTTTAATAAGGAAATGGACATCTTTTTAAATGGTTAAAACCCCATTTAATTTTATGTCTTATAGGGTTTATAGTGAGTACAATATTGTATAACTGTAATACTTTAACTATAAACCTAAAAATTTACAGCCAATTTTGAAAAAGATGCATCTTAGCTCAAAAAATTGTTATTGAATATGTCGATGCTGTTGTAATGAAATGCTTCTTCTAAGTATGTGGTTATTAAATAAATAATTAACTAGGAAAAATAAAAAATAAAAAAAATTTAAAACATGTTTAATTTTAGGTTATATTTTTTGATGGGATATCACTAGTCCTTAGGTCTCAGCAAATCTGTTAGGGGGGCCTACAGCTATACACCCCTGCATCTGTAGGGTTCTTATTTCTACACACCAATGTTCCAACTTCTTTATGGGATGAAATCCTTAGATCTTATGCCTCAGACACTGTTACTTTTGGTACCTTTCTTCTGGGATTCAAGTTAAAACAGAGGAAGGAGCTGACTGATCTTCTAATTTCATAAGTAGAATTTTAAAATCAATTTTCTGTATGGTTTTCCCCTCTGCATGTACTTCATCCCTTGCCTGGTGTCCCAAAGTCTTGGGTTCATGTGAATCTACTTCTCCCAATAATTAACCATTAATTTATAGTTTTTTGTTTGTTTGTTTGTTTTTTTTTTTTTTTTTTTTTTTTTTTTTGGTCTTTTAGATACAGGGTCTCCCTGTAGCCCCAGCTGTCCTGGAACTCACTATGTAGACCAGGCTGGCCTTGAACTCACAGAGGTCCTCCTGCTCTGAGTTTAGAAAAGCTTAAAAAGAGGGTAAATGTATCCTTTATGAGAGGGAATCTTCCTCAGAAGTTGCATAAAATACTCTCTGATTTAAGCATATTTGTTTGGATTTAGGAAATGTGATAACTTATGAGCATCTGTCTTAAAGTGACCATCACTCTCTTATTTCTTACATAATGATCAAGACCAACCTCTTTGCTGCCTTTATTTTAGAGTGATGACCCTTTTTCCTGAGGTACTCAACTATTCCAGCGTTGTAAGATGTGAAGACTCATTTTGTAACAGCTCTGCCATTTTTCCTAAGTTGAAAATGTCGATGTTAAAATTAGAAAACAGCACAGCATAAAGAAGAGAATGAGTTCAAAGTTCTATCTGCAAACCCTAGTGAGTTTTAAGTAATGTCAAAGTATTTTCCCAAGTAACACTCCATCAGTTCACACACATGTGAAAATACTCGGTGATATTTGGAGATGAACATTCATGGTTACAGGTAAATACATTTATATGCCTTATACAGGCACTCGAGGAAAATATCCTGCATTATGATAATCTTGAGATGAGGCTTATCTATTTCATGAAGCTAATGATTTCACCCAAGTTCTTCATCACAATATACATCATCAATACCAAAAAGGAGTCCTTGTTTAGATAATAATTATCTAAGAACATCAGTTTTCCCAAATTTTAAATTTACAAATATTTAAAAAGTGCAAATCCTGATGTTAAAATGTATTCATAGTACATCAGTGGCCTGAATGTGAGTTTCATTCATTTTAAATCTTAATGGTATTTTTCATCAATGGTATTGTAATTCAAATCATTTCTTATTATTCTGCATGAGTATTTTACTTTATTCTAGATTATTTTAAACTGAACTATCCAAGAAAAAATGCTCTTCATGAGACCTTCCTTTGATTAGCATTCATTATGTACAAGACAGTTTTAAAAAGTTCATGTTGAATTGAATTATTTAACGGTCACACCAACAACGTGGTAGTGTTCTGAGCCATAATTCTCTACCCACAATTCAGGACAGAATGAATGGATGAAATCTGCAGGTTCTTTCTTTTCTCCGTGGAATGAAAATGACTGGTGCAGAATCTCGGAATCTCTGTCCAGGCTGAGAGTGGTGGTCTTCTTTCACATGAAAATAGTCTTTGAAGATTAGGAAAGGTGCCCACCTTGTCTAAGAAGGAAACTAGGAAAGAGTTAAACACTGAAGAACCAGGCAAATAGATTCCAAAGAAGACAAACTTAAAGAAACAAACCCATTGAAATTCTATGATTTATCTGACAGAAAATTTGAAATAATTCTCACGAAGCTGTTCTCTGGGGTGTAGAACACAATGCATTGGCAAAAATAATTTCAGCACAGATAGAACATACTTGAAAGTATGAGTAAAGTATACCGCAGTATGCTGTCCTTTGCTTTACTACTTCTCATAGATACTGCACTTTTTACATAGCGAAGGTTTGTTGCAATCCTGAATTTTTCAAAAAGCAGGTGCTCTTTTCACCTCTGTGGTACATTTTAGTAATTTTCATAACATTTCAAGTTTTCATTCTTTTACACCTCTTATAATCATTTGTTCTTGTTGATCTTTGATGCTACCACTGCAACTGTTTTGCAGTTCTATAAACCACACATATATAAGTCTCAGAACTTAACTGTAGATGAGGTGATAGTCGTGACTATTCCACCCTCTTGATCTTCTCTTTCTTTCTCTCTTTGGTATCCCTATTCCCCGAGACAGAATAATAATCAAATTAGGCTGAATATTAACCCTAAAGCAGCCTCTAAATTCAGGTGAAAGATTATCACATCTTACTTCAGATTAAATGTAGAAAAGATTAATATCAATGCATAAGACATACCAAAAGCAGAGAGGCCAAAAGTTAGTTATTTTCCCCTAAACATCATTCAATGTGTAAATTAAAAGGAAATGTTCTAAAAGAACATTAAAAAGTGTTACTTGGTGAACACACAAATAATTTTAAAATATAGAAAAACGTTAGTGCTGGTATAGGAAAGTTTTAGTGATCTAGAGAGAAGGTAAAACCTGCTGCAGCATTTCCTTAAAGTAAGACTGAAGCCAAAGCAAGGTTGTTACTTGAGTTCTCTCTGAGATGCTAGCAATAATAGCTGAGAAATTTTGAACCTAGTAGGAAAAGAGAAAAAAGCTGGCTCCATGTTACGACTGCAAGATGAAGATGCGTTGCTGACGTGGATATTGCATCAAGTTACACACAAGATGAGCACCCTAAATAGAGTTCCAATACAGATGAAACATCTTTGCTTTGGAAAAAGATGTCATCTAGCATTTTCCTCACTAGAGAAGAAAAATCAATGCCTTATGGAAAGTCTTCAAAGGCTAGCTGCATGTCTTCTTCCAGGGCAGTGCCACTGAAGAAGGTGATGTTTTCTCATTTATCACACTGAAAACTCTTAGAAACAGTGTCATATGAACTTACTCCACCTTTGCTCTATATACGGAGCAACAGCCCCATAGGAGGGCTGACTTGCTTACGGGATTACTGGAATTTTTTTTCTTTCATTTTTAAAAGACTTATCTGTTTATTTATTTTATATGTACATGTGTGTTGTTGAGTGTATGTGTGTGTACCATGTGCCCATGGAGGCCAGAAGAGGTCATCAGATAACATGAAAGAGGAGACAGGAGGCTGTGAGCTGTCCATGTGGGTTCTGAGAACTGATTCCTGGGTGCTCTCCAAGAGTAGCAAGTTCTCTTAACTGAGAGGTATCCCCAGGCCCATTTACAGCAAAATTTAAATTTCCTACTAAGACCTATTCCTAAAATGATAAAAGTACCTTTCAAAATACCATCACTCCTTAAAATTACAGCTAATAACCTAGGCTCTTGAATGGCTATGTCTAATGAATACAATGCTTTCCAAATGCCTGTTAGGATAACATTGGATCTTGAACCATCAATTAAGAAGGAACTTTAACTGGATTATGTGATGAATCAAATGTCAAATGTGTGTAGAAGGAGAAATTAAAATTTAAGGTATTTATATGTGACTTTACATCTGTTGTTTATCAACATAAAATAAATATACTGTCATAGATAATTCATGAAAATATCAAAGCAGTCCCCAAAACATATCTATAGAAATTACATATAAAGAGGATAGACTCAAAGCATATTGACAAAAATGTAATAAAATACCAAAAAAGAAAGCAAGAAAGTGTTAACAATATGTAATATTAGCTGAGATTAGAAAAATAAAATAAAAATGCAATAACTTTTTACCATCAATAATGGTTTAAAAACAAATTATTAGATAAAACAACATAGAGACCTGAATGGGGTAGAGGAAGATGCATACCCAACTATGTGCTCTTCAAAAGAGTGCCAATGTTGATTATACACATAGTTGAAAATCATAACATACATAATGAAAAGGGGGGAGGCTTCGTTATAGTTATTGTATAAAAACTAGATTTTAAGTAAAAACTCTCTCAAAAACATTGTTGAATGATAAAATTATACAATTAAACAAGTCAAAATTAAAGTATATAAGCCTCCAATATCAGAACAATAAGTGTATAAAGAAAACACTGACAGATGTGAAAGTGCCAGTCATTAACAATAGAATAATAGAGGTGATCTGGATACTCTTGTTTTAATACTGATAAATAAGAAAACAGATGATATAACTAGCATTCTATACAGATAGAGCAAAACTAACAGGTGCACACATATACAAAATGCCCTACCTAAAAAAATCCTGATATGCACTCATACTAAATATGCATGGATGTTTTCCTCACATGCTATTAAAAAATCTGAAAATATTTCAGATCAAAATCATTACAGTTTTTTTCTTTCAATATATATTTTTATTGAACTTTTGTGCATTTCATACAATAGATGTTAACCATATTCAGAACCCCTCCCCTACTTGCATTGCCCTATAGCCTGCTCACTGGATTTCATGTACTCTTTTGATGAACTAAGCTTTTGGCACCTCTGAGAGTCCTAACACCATATTCACTTAGTACTTGTTGAAAGATTGACTGATGTATTAGTCACTTTTCTGTTGCTGTGATAGAAACACCATGACCAAGGAACTTGTAAAAAGATGAGTTTATTTGTGTTTACGGTTCCAAGGGGCAAGATTCCATCATGGTGGGGCGGCGTGGTGGCAGAGGTGGCTGGCGGAGTGGAAGCTAAGCTCTCACATCTCCTCCCAAAACAGTGCCACCAACTGGGGACACAGTGCTCAAACACTTGGAGCCTATGGGGGACTTTCTCATTCAATCCACCATTCATTTAAATTAATGAATGAGTAGATAAGATGCATCTTTGGAGAGACAATAAGCCCGAAACAAGCTGCCAGCAGCATCGGATGTCAACATGCTGCTGTCCCCACACCATCTCTTTCCACCCACTATTTTTTTCATGTATATTTATTGTAGGCACCAGAAGTGCAAATGTTGTCTTCCAAATGTCTTTGTGTATGTGTGTGTCTATAGTGTATGTGTATGTGTACATTGTGCTTCTGCGTGTGCATGTGTGTAGAGGCCAGAAGTTGACACGGGGTGTCTTTCTCTATTGTTTTCCACCTTGTTTTTGCAACAAGACTCTCACTTAGCCTGAAATTCACTGATTCAGAAAGGCCAACCCGCCAGTGAGCCCCAGGATATACCCGTCTCCATCCACCTAACACTATGTTTTCAGGTGTATGTGACCATGCCCTGCTTCTATGTGGGCGCTGGGGTCTGAATTTAAGCCTTCATGCTTGCATGGCAACATGGCAAGCTCTTTTCTCACCTAGCTGTCTCTACAGTCCCCATTTTCTAAATTCCTTTGAAGCCAGAAGTCTGTTTATGAATTAGGTTTTGCTGTTATACAGGTAAGGGAGGCTAAGAAGGGGGAAATGTGGCTAAACAAAGTGTTACTTCTGCTGGGTCTAGAAATGAACAGGGGAAGATGTATGTGTTCAACACTGGGCATCCTGCTCAGAGGCTGAGTGTGAGAGGAGGCCCTGGTCTTCACAGCTGCCCAGCAACTGTACTTTCCCTAATACTCGAGTTTAATGTGGACCCAATTAGTATAGATCTCAGGGTATGTCTGTTAAACATCCAAGAAGGTTAGTTCCACCATTCTGGCATTTTTAATTACTGTCTGTCCTGCATATAAATCTTGGGTAATGACCAGTTGGCCTCAAATAAACCTTATCTAGAGATATATTTCTTGATCTGTTATGTATAATTTGTCA
>NW_008351640.1:4366448-4366630 GCF_000622305.1 Nannospalax galili | reverse complement strand
TGTTGAACTGCTTCTTTCTCCTTATCCCCTAGATTCCTCATATACCCTTCCATCCTCCTCCCTTAAACTAACCCAATTTTTATCCATATCTCCCTTATTAAGGCCTGTTACCTACTATTCTTCTCCTTCAGGTTATTTCTTTTCCTTTACCTCACTGTTTCCTTACCCTTGTCCTGGATCAT
>NW_008351640.1:4366051-4366237 GCF_000622305.1 Nannospalax galili | reverse complement strand
ACATTTTCATTATCCACTCATCAACTGAGTGACACCTAGGTTGCTTCCATCACTTAGCTATTTTGAAAAGAGCAGCAACAAACATAGATGTACAAGTGTCTCTGCAATAGGACAAGTTCTTTGGGTATATGCCAAGGAATGGTATAACTGGGTCAAATGCTAGGTTCATTTGTAGTTTTTTAAGAC
>NW_008351640.1:4364077-4364511 GCF_000622305.1 Nannospalax galili | reverse complement strand
TTATGTTGAGGTATGTTCCCTCCAGTCCAATTCTCTCTAGAACTTTAAGCACAAAAGCATGTTGAATTTTGTCAAATGCCTTCTCTGCATCTATTTAAATGACCATGTGTTTCTTGTTGTCTCTCTGTTAAGTCTCTGGCCTGATGACCTATCTAATGGAGACAGTGGGGGTACTGAAGTCCCCTACTATTAATAAGTTGGGGTTAATTTTGGTTTTAAAGTCCTGTAGTATTTTTTTTATGAAGTTGGGTGCACCAGAGTTTGGTGAATATATGTTCATGATTGTAATATCTTCTCGATTGATTGTTGCTTTGATCAAAATTAAATAGCCCTCTTTGTCTTTTCTGGTTAGTTTCAGTTTAAAGTCTATTTTGTCAGATATTAGGATTGCTACGCCTGCTTTTTTCTTAGTGCCATTTGCTTGGTACTTTTTT
>NW_008351640.1:4352552-4361157 GCF_000622305.1 Nannospalax galili | reverse complement strand
GCGGGGGGATGGAAGGGGGAATGTGGCTTAGGGAGTCCTGGCGCGGAGAGCTGCACTATAGACTTACCCCAAGAGGCCTGAGGATGGTAGTGCAGGCTAGGAGAGTTAGCCAGTGGTGCAGGCCCAGGGAAGCAGAGAGTGGTGAAGGCGGGGCCAGGACCAGAAGCGGTGCTCCTGTAGCCCAAGAAAGGGACTGAGTTGGTCTGGGTTAGAAGGCTCAGGAAGCAGTATTGTTTCCCCAGGTGTCTGGGGCCCCAAGACTAGGAATGGCGCAGGGCCCAACCTAGGAGTATAGAACGGCGGGAGGGATGGAATGGTGAATGTGGCTTAGGGAGTCCCAGAGCAGAGAGCTGTGCTATAGACTTACCCCAAGAGGCCTGAGGATAGTAGTCCTCCACCAAATTTTATGTGTTATGTCATATATATTAGAGACTATCAAGTCAGGTTTGTGTACCCACATGTTCTTTAGTGTGAGTTCATTCACTTGAGCCTGTTCAACCTCTCTAGTACCACTTACTTAAAGAAGACCTACTTTTCCTCACCTAACAGTGATCAGCTGCCAATAGTTCATCTACTATGGTTGGAGTTTTCTGATCAAGTATGCCAGAGTCTTGTACATGCTGTCACCTTTGCCGTAAATTCATATGAGCAAGTTCCCAGAAGCCTGCCAGTTTCAATTTCCATATGGTCATATAACACCCCAGGATCTTACAATCTTTCCACCCTCTCTTCTGCAATGGTCCCTGAGCACTGGGTTTTAATATAGTATTCCCATCCATGGACACACACTGTGTAGTCACTTATTCTCTACACTTTGGCCACTTGTGTCCTTTTGTGTTTACCTCCCTCTGTGCATGAGGAAGAATTCACTGGTGAGAGTTGAGACCTGTGTTAGTATTCTCTGTACCCCTGTTCCACTATGTTCCATGAGTCTTTGATGTAGAGATTCCACTGTCGATGTGTCACTTAGGACTGGGTATCTGAAAGATGCTTAACCTCTGTGTGTGACGAGTTGTGGAACTCTGTAAATAGTCTCCAACTGTTGCAAAAAGAGACTTATTTGATGAACTGTGACTGATAGTCTTGTCTGTAAATATAAGGATACATATTTAGCATGCAGTAAGAAATTATGTTTGCATAGGGATGTGACAGACTTAGGGATTATGACCTCTCCAAACATGTGTATTTGGTTTTATTTACAGTGTCACCCATTGAGCGAGCTTTAAGTCCAATTAGATAGCTGTTGATTACTCCCCAAATAAAAGTACCACTAATTCAGATATAGTTTGCTGTGCCAGGCATTGTTGTAGTCATAAGACTTTAAAGGTGAGGTAGAACCTGATTGATTTTCTCCATTAGCAGTTTGCATAGTGTACTCCAAATCTATGAGAGCTAGTCTTCAGGGATAATGTTTGCAGGTCGGTTCCAGTTTCATTGTTCCAAGTCCTGTGTCCTAAGTATTTCCTGTCTTCTGCAATGGTCTTACCTTCAAATTCTGGGAAGTAATGAAGGGATGTTTTAATAGTGTGTGCTAATTTGGTAGTCTAATTTGGACTAGGTTGACTAACAACAGAAAAGGAGGTTTCTCCTGTCTGGCACTGTGTTTCTTGTTAGATAGACTTCAGCTATACACATGCGCATATGTTCAGATATCATGTGCGTATTTCCAGTAGAGTTTTGAACTACCACATTTCCCTATGTTTTTTTCACTCCACCTATGCATTATTTATTCTCTCTCTCTCTCTCTCTCTCTCTCTCTCTCTCTCTCTCTTTCTCTCTCTCTCTCTCTCCCAGTTCCCTCTTCCCTCCCCAGTTAAAGTTCCCCCACTTTGCCCATTTTCCCCTTGGTAGTTCCTGTCTCCTATCCCTGCTCTCTCTCCCTGCTCATCCCTATAGTTCCTTATATAACCTTCCCACCTCCCTTTCCCAGTTAAATACCCCAATTTTCCCATTGGTAACACCCATCTCCTTCTAGTCCCCTATTTTGTACCCTCCTTTTCATTTTCCTGGTTCCTGTAGGTATATCAGGACATATATATATTCACAAATATGGATTTGATGCTAAGATCCACAAGTGAGAGAGAGCTAAAGTCACTTGTTTACTGAGTCTGTGTTACTTCACTTAACATAACAGTTTCTAGTTCCAGTCATATCATTTCATCTTTCTTTACTGCTGAGTGGAAATCCATTTTGTAAATGTACCATTACAGATATGTTTAATCATAAGTGAGTAAACAACAAAAATCAGTAACAATAGGGAAACTGGAAAATTTATAGTTATTTGAAAATTAAACGGCATATTTTAAAGAAGAAATAATAAAGAAAATGTATACTTTGAGACAAACAAAATATTTCTGCGATGTCATACCAACATTTATGAGACCCTATAAAAGTAGAAAGTGACAGAAATTCCGGATAAAACATCTAAAAGGAGGGGAAATGAAGATCTCAAGAAGTCTAACTTTTCATCCGAAGAAGTAGTTAAAGCTCGAAACTAGTCTAAATTCAGCAGAAGGAAGACAATAACAAAATTCAATGTAGAAATAATTAGAATGGAACAGATTAAAACAGCAAAAGGTCATTGACACTCAGTTGGTTCTTTGAAAGAGCAGGCAAAATTGACCAACTCAAGACAAGCTTACAGGTGTGTCACACAAGTGCATTTTTAAGTAACTAAATCTTTCTTTGTAAGTTTTCTTTTTGTATAACTTTGTCATTTATTCCTCAAGTAAAAGTGATGTATTTATTGTATAAATTCTCCTGAAAGAGAGCTACTGTATAATCTGGCAGTCTTTGGAGGTTGTTTTGATCCAAAATAGTTAAAATTAAAATCTCAAAGGATATTAAAAGTCCTATGTTAATTTCAGAACTATACATAACAGATGTAAAAATAGTTTAAATACCCAATGATGGGTACATTTTTAAATTGTGCTATTTACATAGACTGGAACAATAATCTGCCTTTTCCAAGAACGAAATTCTGCAAATGTCAGAATAAGGAAAGAAATTATCCTGAGTGAAAGAAGCCCATCTTAGAAAGTGGATTATCACATGGAGTTATGCTTGTGTGTGCTTTTAATTATAGAAAAATCAAATTCATTGACTCAAAATGCTGTAGTGGATATGAGGAGACAGGGAGGAAGGAATGGGAAGTTATTTAAAGAAGGTTCTAGGACAAGATATCTGTGCTTCAAACACCTTCTGTACATCTTTATGTACATAGATAGTGTAATCCATAGATTCCTCTAACATTCATTTAAATGGTATATCTTACAGAAGTGTTATTTCTTGAATAAAACAGTCATAGAGAACTATTAATAACCTGAGCTCCCAACTGAATTTCAGTTTCTGATCTTGAGCACTCCTGGGAGACAGGCATTTCTTTTAAACAACTAAGTAACTGCAGCTCTACAGATAACTCGTGTGTAGTTTTGCCGTGTATTCTTCAAAGGAGCATGATTTTGAGCTGATATGTAAATCTAAGGGAACCATCCTCTTATTTCATCATCTTGTGTTTCACCTCCACTATACTCTTCCTGGCCCCAAATCTTCACAAAGATGTTCTATCTGTCCTCCTCCTTTCTGACAGTCTTGTTAGTTGTCCTGATTCTATATTCTTTCTTCATTTCAGACTCTGTGCTTCATGTATCTACGCTAGTGAACTGCAGACAGAATTTATTTATGCCTTTATTTTTTTGCATTTGATTTTCCCCTTTACCTCTTCATTACGTCTTCCCTACTGTGGTATCTCCGTATATCCATAACACTGAAGTAAAGCAGAAACACCCACAGGAAGTGAGCATCCATATGTCCACACACAGGAAGTAAGCATGCCACAGTCCAGGAAAGCTTTTAGCATTAGCCAAAGGAACCTTTTTTTCTGGTCTCATTATTCATTTTGATGTTCAATCTTCATTACATATGCAACTTCTTAGAAATGCTGTAGAACATAGCACCATCATAACATTTATTTTGATTTGCATTTTGGTATTGTGAAAGTATTTTAACACCAGGAAACATATTTAAACTCTAATATTTATAATACTTCTGAGTGGCCTATAAGCAAGTCACCAGAAATTATATTCATTTCAGCAGATGTATGTTTTCCTGGGATAATGTCTAATTAATTAAATATTAAATTGGATATATATATGTGTATATATATATCCCACCTTGCTCTATATAACTGAATATCACATTTCATTTGTAGATGTTCATAAACACCAATATATTTATTTTCTATATGTGTATTCTCTATTGTCATATCCAGTTCCACAAAAAGTACATCCTAAAAAATAATGTGGCTACATATTGGAGATGAAATCACTTTTACGCCTGTTAGTAAATTTAAAAAAAAAAAAATAAGAACAGAAAGACAAGATATACAGGCATTGTTTTTGATCTTGAAACACCAAAATCTTGGAATATTTTGTGTTTTGTGACTTTTTTTAAAAAGCAATTGAAAGTACTGTAATAACTAACCTGATATAATCATCAAACTAAAAGTATCTTAGAATATAAATTTGAATTTTTATGCATTAATATAGTTTTGAATATTGTTTACTGACAAAACTCTACTACTAAGGTTCAAAAATAATGTGAAATTTGTCACTGTTCCTTTAATGTGAGTTTGTCATTTATACCCTTTTCAAATTCCCAAACGTATACAGTCTTTCTATGTAATCATGCTACTTCTTAAAGAAATGAATGCTAATAAAATATTTTTAAATAAAATGTTAATAAATACCAAAAAGATTTGAGAGCCTGAATTCTCCTTTATAGGGCTCAGATCATGAGGACAGCATCTGGTACAGATAAAATCTGCCATTCTTGAATTGCATCTTCTGTAAAATATGAAAGGCAAGGTACTGGACCAGATAGTATCTAAGTCACTTTAAGCTTTCGATTCTATGTTTCTCTAGATTTTAAAATGAGCTTTGAATCTATTCCAATTTTACAGCAGGACATATATACAAGATTTTGAATGGATACAACATCATTTACCAATTTGTCTTACATAAGGAAAATAAAGGGATGGTATTAATCTCCTTATGAATTTTTACACACAATAGTACATAACTGAAAAAGCAGAAAAACATTAAACTTTTTTCTGTATATGCATGCATATGTGTGTTCTTGTGTGTGGCTGCTCATATATGTACAGATGCTCATACACCTTTTGTGTGTATACACGGGCATGTGGAGGTCAGAAGATCTCTTGAGTGTTTTTCTCAGGTGCCTACATTTTATTTATTTATTTATTTTTGAGATAGGGTATTTCATTGTCCTGGAATTCACCAGGTGGGTAAGGTTTGGCCAGCGAGACCCAGGGATCTGTCTCTACATCTTATGGACTTGGATTTCATGTGTTCACTGCCGCATTGGCCTCTTCACACTTGAAGGCAAGCACTTTGCAGACTGATCTGTCTCCCTACTCTTAACTTCATTTTTGAACGAATAAGGTGCAGTCTGTTTTCTTGAAGAGTAATCAATTTCAAAGTTCAGAAATAGATTGGAACTGGAGCTGAATTGCCATCATCATACCCACAGACTTTTCTCAACCAAAGCCTCTAAGACAGTAGTCTCTCTAGAGGACAATGGTAGAAGCATGAATTTGTGGATCTGTCAGAGCTCTGAGAGTACTTGCTCACTGGGAAATTCCATCTTGATCTTGCATGCATAAGGAGTAACTTCAATTCTTGTTTTAATTCTCTGTGAAGCTATTAACAAACTTTATTCCTGTGAAGAGTTAGAAATAGCCAGATACTAGCTGGCGTGGTTTTATGAATGCTTATTTAAAAATAGAAAAAAAAAAAAAAAAGGTCTTTCAAAAGTTCTTGCCTCAAAATTTTATGGTTATGTAACTAGTTTGTGTTGCTCTGATCTCTTTGTTCTGTGGTTCTACTTGCAGTTAGGTATTTTGGAGAGAAGTTTGAAACTAAGTTTAAAAACTTTTCTATAAGTTAGGCATGGTGATGCATGCCTGTAGTTTCATGGTGAAGGTGGAGATAGGAGTGTCTGGATTTCAAGGCCAGCCACAGCCAGACAGTGTTTTCTAAACAGCCTGGGCTACATAAGACCATCTTACCTCCCCTTCAAACATACCTAGAAACCTCACTGTCTGATTGGAATAGCATAAAGCCTAACTTGATTATGAAAAGTTTATACTTATCTCCTACCTATTATTAAGGAATCTATTCATAAAGCTTGTACTATGTACTTGATAGAGTCTAGACTTTGCATTACTAAGATTTAACCCTAGCAAACTACCTCAAGATTAGTTAATGAGGGTTGTATAGTAGAAATTTTATAACTTTGCTAACACAGCCTCTTCTTTGGAAAAAAAAATTTCTTTCCCTTTCTTATTTCCCATTAAATGTATATACCTATTTATTTTATTTTTATTTTTAAAAATATTTTATTTATTATTTTTATTTTAAGTGTATGAGTATATTGAGTGCATATATGTGAGTGCACCTGTGTTGTGAAATGCCACGGAGGTCCGAAGACTGCTTCAGATTCCCCTGGAACTGGAGTTAAGGATAGTGTGTAGCTGCCATGTGGAACCAAGATCCTCTGCAAGAGCAGTCAGTGTTCTTAACCGCTGAGATATTTTTCAAGTCTCAGGTCAGATAACTTATGTGTGTTTGAATAAAAATATTTGTTTTGTCTCTTAATAAAGACTGTTTTTCTATTTAAATTTGAATTTAATTAACAAAGTAATAATTTATTTTGCAACATAAGGAAAGATAGCATATGAAAAAAATAGAATGCCTTTGCTTGTTAATCCCTGTATGGTAATTTTATTGCACGTCATATTTGTGAATAATGTGCATGAAGAAAAAGCCAAATTCACAAGTCTGCAACTTGCTGAATTTTCTTTTTAAGATATATTTTATTATTTTATTTTGCACACATATGTGTTTGTGTTTACACGTGTGTATGTGTGTATCTATGTGTTTACATACTTGTGTATACCATGTGTATGCTGGTGCCAATGGAAGCCATAAGCAGTCAGAGGTGTCTTATTCCCCTGGAGCTGGATTAACAAGCAGTTGTGGGACTCCCAGGCAACTAAACTTTTGTTCTCTGCAAGGGCAATATGTGCTCTTTACCTCTGAACCATCTTTTCCAGCTCCTGAGTTAGGGAATTTTCATAAAGTCAACACACCAAGAAATCTGGGTCTGAATCTTGAAATAATGGCATAGCCAGGAATAGCCGGTTCATAATTTCCTTTGTTTTCATTTTCTTATAGGGATAATAACTACCCTGGTTTCTATTAACATGCATTAATTTCATTTTTTTTTCAATTTCTGGAATCATATACCCTTAATTGTTATCCATGTGCTTCCTTTGCTCAATTTAATGCTTATGATATCTATCAATAATCCTACACACAGTGGTATTTGTATACTTAAGTATGATAGCTATACATAAACATATTTGTTTTGACCAAGAAATAGAAATTCTAAGTGCACATATGGTGAATTTTAATAAATAGCGTCACTCAAGAAAAAAGAACTAATTTACATTTAGAACTGTTTTGAGTTTCCAGTTGTTAAAGGTGGATGGATTCACGCCCGTTTTAGTGCTCCTCCTCTGCTCCCCATTCTTAGTAGATCAACAGGTCATGATACATTCTTAAAGCATTACAAGGAGTGTAAGAGAGGTAAGCAATCACATATACTGTCTCACAGGCCTTGGTTTAGAGCCGGTATGCTGCCCCGCCTGCTGTATTTCAATTAACGCAAATCAAGACCCAGCATCTATAAATAACATATTTTTAGTAGAAAAATGTACAAAATTACATAATATACGGTAACAGGGAAACACTTGAAATGATGATGAATTATTGTTCACCTGTTTTCTTGATAATTATTTATATTTTTTCCACACACAAAACTCACTTACTCCCCTTACACTCCATAAGGTTTATCCAGTCCTGAAGTTTGACCAGAATTCTATGCTTTGCATTAAGTTGATATTATAGTCTTGTTTTAAATGTTTGGGAGCAGGAAAGATAAGTCTCCCTCACACACACCTGATGCTGGACAAAGTAATCATGATTAACAGCCCAACTTAAAGCAGTGGTGGATAGGTATTTATAGCTATCACCAATACTTATAAGTTCTTGAATCTTACTGGAAAAATATTTCTGAATCAAGATGCCATTAAATGTGGAGTGGTGCTTGAGGGGCCTCTGAATTGGCTCATTAGGATGGTCTATTTACTTCCATAACTCTTGTATCTCTCACAGAAAAGGATTCTTGTCCCCCATTGTTTTATCAGTCATATTGAAAAATGTCATGTATAATATTTTTATAGAAAATAGAGATTAAACTATCTCCTACTTAAAGGTATTTTGGAGTCCAAACACTATCAGTTGAATAAATTTTATCTTTTAGTTAAAACTAAAGGTGTCTTTTCACCAATAGAGTTATTTTGAGTCTTATGGGTTTGTATGTATTATTATGCAGATAACTCTTCATGAAAATAAAACACATATTTATTACTGAAGTGGACCTTTTACATCAGATTTGTATATTGGCAACTTTTGGGGATAACAAATATCACTTAATTTTCTAGGGAAGAGAATTTATATGC